>NC_133622.1:223230268-223462768 GCF_048593235.1 Sminthopsis crassicaudata | reverse complement strand
AGCGCCGGACAAACAAAATACAGACAGAAAAACTAAGAATTATGGTAGAACTTCATAGGTTCTGTAAAGGATAGAATGAGGTAGAACTTGTAAAGCCCTTTAGACACCTTCAAGTGCTATAAAAATGCTCACTAATATCATACCTCCCTCATGAGCTTGTTGTGAGGAAACACTTTGCCAGCCAAAAACCACTATAAACAAGGAAGTTGCAATAAAGATAAGGATTGTTGTTCTTAACTTTTTTTGGTGTACGTTGTGTGTATATATACACACATACACAGGTGATACAGAGGATAGACTCTGCTCCTCAGCCTCCTCAGCCTCCTCAGCTCAAATCCCGCCTCAGATAGACACTAACTATGTGACCCTGGGCATGTCCCTTAACCCTGTTTACCTCAGTTTCCTCATCTGTAAAATGAGCCGGAGAATGAAGTGATAAACCGCTCCAGGATCTTTGCCAAGAAAATCTTAAATGGGGTCACACACATATATGCAAACAGATACATATTAGACATCCAGGTAGCACAGTGCTGGGCCTAGACTCAGAAAGACGTAGATTCGAATGCGGACTCACATACGCCTCAGCTAGGTGACTGTGGGCAAGTCATTTAAAATGGGGATTATGATGGTATTTACTTCCCACAGTTTTTGTGAGTATTAAATGAGATAATATTTGTAAAACAGTTCCTGGCATATAGTAGTGCTTAATAAATGCTTATTATTTCATACACACATATATGAATACTTGTGTATAAATGTATACATGTATAAGTACACATACATATATTCATCTTTGAGAAAATAGTGTAAATATTTGAAGTTTATAAAAACTAGTTTTCCTTTCAGCAATTCAACACAATTTACTGTCTGCCCACAGGTTAATCATTCACCTTTGTTTATCTTTATGGTTGAACTGTTTTTCTCTCTTATTAAAAGATTAAACAGCAGATAGGTCAGCCACACTGCCCGGCTCTGGCTTGCTGAGATGTAACTTTGGATCAGGCAAAGGGGCAGGACTTTGGATCCCGGGAGCGCCGGTCTCTAGCCACTTTCCCTCTGGGAGCAACACCTGCCTTCACCTAGCCTGTGTAGCTAAAGCCCTCTTCCTCTCTCCTCTGTCTCTTTCTCTCTCTTCTGTCTACGCTTTACTCCTTTTTATCTGCTCCTTTGCTGCTTCTCATACTTTCTACTTTCTGATGGGATATGAGCTCCCTGCAGCAGCAGATCCCAGCCCCTGCCTCCAGGCTCATCCAGAGGACCATGTTAGGAAGCAAGGGGGAAAGAGTACACATTGTACTCAAAAAGCTTGAGCAGAGCTTCCTGAAAATTCACTGTCAGGACAATGTGGAACAGTGAGTGGTCAAAGAGCCAGCCTTGAAATTCAGGGAGATCTGAGTTCAAGTTTTGCTGCTGACAAAATAGCTATGTGACTTGGAGGGGAAAAAAAATCACTCAATGAATAGAGCACTAGAGTCAGAAAGGTCTGAGTTCAAATCCAGCCTCAGACATTCACTAGCTGTGAGACCCTGAGTAAATGAATTAACCATATTTTCCTTAATGCCTCTGTAAAATGGAGATAACATCTACCTCTCAGAGTTGGGTAAGGATCAAATAAAAGAGTACTTGTAAAATACTTAGCGCAGTACCTGGTATACAGTAGGTGCTCTATAAATGCTCACTCTTTCCGCTGAGCTATATCAGTAAGGAATGGTTTCTTAACTAAAATTTCCCATACCAGTAAAATATCTAGTTCTATCCCTAGCCCCTATTTTAGTTCATGTTCTAGCTCTTATTTTTGTTACCATTCATTTGGCAATTAATGGAAACTCCACACTTGGTCTTCACTGGTGACTCTCCATCATGTCCTCCTGTAAACCTAACTGGACCATCTAACCCACAAATTAGAAGCCCTCTCCTCTATCACTTTATGTTTACATGGGCATCAGGAGAGGGCTCTGGCTTTCTACATCCTGTCTCACTTAGCAGCCCAGTTGAAACTACATCATTAGAGACCCCCACCCAAATCTAGAGACTATTTATTTCAAGGGAATAGTTTGTAAGAGACTGCTTTGTACAGACGCAGGCAGAGATGGAAAGTTTGAATGAGGCAAACATCGGGTTTGTTCTCCCGGAGATTATAAGACTATGACACAATAGCACATCCTGAGCTTTACTAGATCTATATGGCAGTGGTAGTGGGAGAATTGCTCATGTTCTTCTGTAATTCTCATCAGAAGATCTAGCAAATGACCATCCCCTCTGCCTTCTCCATAGGAAACACTTCTCCCTGGTTACCATTCCTTCATGTCCGCTATCTTTCCTAATAACAAATCTGATCATCATA
Source organism: Sminthopsis crassicaudata (assembly GCF_048593235.1). Lineage (NCBI taxonomy): Eukaryota > Metazoa > Chordata > Mammalia > Dasyuromorphia > Dasyuridae > Sminthopsis > Sminthopsis crassicaudata. Next base: position 223,460,424 of record NC_133622.1, on the reverse strand, counting down.
ATAAATCCTTCTCTGATTCATTTTACAGATGAGGAAACTGAGGAAAATAGAGCTAAAGATTTTTTAATTGGCTACTATGTGCCGAGCTCTGTGGATACAAAGAAAGAAAAAAGAATCCCTGCTCCCAAAGGAATCTAGGGAGGGAATGGAGACGAATATGAACAAATAATCTATATACAGGGAAAAAAGAAATAATTAAGATGAAGGCATTAGAATCGAGGCTTTCTACTGAATGTAGAATTTTAGTTGGGCCTTGAAAGAAATCAGAAAAGATAGGTGGAGAAAACGGAGCGAGAGGGTTCCAGGCATGGGGACAGCCAAAGAAAATGTCCACAGATGAGAAATGGAGCATAATAACCAGGACTGAAGAGTCCATATTTTGAATACCAGACAGGATTTTGTATTTCATCCTAGAGGCAATAGGGAGCCACTGGGGTTTATTGAGTAGGGGATGACATGTTCAGAACTGAGCTTTAGGAAAATCACTTTAGCTGCTGAATGGAAGATGGAGTGGAGGCGGGCAGACTCTGTAGGAGCTGTTGCTGTAATCCTGGCTTGAGGTGATGAGGAAGGCAGCAGGTGATGATGGTTGCAGAGGAGAAAAGGGGGTGTATGGGAGAGATGTTGCAAGGTTTAGATCAAGACCTTTCCTGCAGATTAAATATGGGGGTTGAGAGTGAGCACTTGAGGGTGACTCATTACCTTGAGACCCACTGCATTATTATGATTCAGAAGAGTTTTTAAACTTCTCTTGCTTTTATGTCAGACCTCCTCAAGGACTGTAAGTTGCAAACAAAGTATTGTTTGCTTTTCAGTCCCCCTGCCCTCTGACCCCTGGCAAAATTCTTGGCCCAACCAAGGACCAGCGCTAAACCGTGGAAAGCTTTCTTTCTGGCCTCAGAAATTCTCTGATTTTCCAAAACTGGAGAAAACAAACAAACCTCCCCAGCAACCTCTGTTCTTGCTCTTTCTCTGCTCGGCCTGGTCTCGGCTCTTAGACCCAACTTCTTTTGGACAAGAGCCACGCACTGAAGCAACAGTGGGTTAAGCAGGTCTGGACAGGGCTTCTCCCTTATCCCAATCTGGCTTGGATGGGGCAAGAGCAAACCCCATGATCCCACAGGTCCCTTCTTTCTCTCGTGTTCCCTAATGCTCACCTTTTGTTACAGCTGCGGACTCATCGTGTTTGAAAATAGGAAGCCTAAAAAATCAAGAGAGCCATAACCACGGCAGATCAAGTAAGTGCCTTTAAAGATCCCCCCGAAAGGGAAGCTCCATAAGAAAGGCGAATGTCCCCAAACACACTTTAGGGTCCCCTCCACCTCACAGGAACTCAAATGCCCATGTGTGTTCCATTCGGGCTTGGCATGAGGAAAAACTTTGTTTCTAGGACCTCTCCCAGAGGGGCCTGGGCTGCCCTGGAGACAGGGAGTTCCCTCATCACCAGGGATGAGCACAGCCTGAATGACCTGGATGGGTTGGACAAGATGGCCTCAGAAATCCCTACTCGGGCATTATGTTGGTGGAAAGGGGTCTGGATTTGGAAACAGGAGATAGTCGAGGTTGGGTCAGTGGTTTGCCTTGCTTGGTCCCCTCAAGGGTGCAAGCTAGGATGGTTTACCTGTCATTTGAATGGCAGTTGGCCAGCAGTAGGTAGAAATAACTGGAAGGCACTTACAATTTCTGGGTCTCAGTTTTCTCACTTGAAAAGGTGTGAGGAGTTGGACTAGATGATACCTAAGGTTCCTTCCAGATCTAAATCCATGTTCTTTTTTTTAAAAAGTTTTTTTAATTTTCAAAATTAAACTTACAAAAGTTTATCAAGGCAGACACGGGGAGGTAGAGCTGGGCTCAGTCAGGGAAAAAGCCTCAAATTATGGCTGGAGGAGCAGCAAGATCAGCATTTCTGCATGGTAGAATATGGAAGGAGGAGGAGGATGTTAGAAGGCTAGGAGAATAAGGAGGGCTGCTTTCTGAAGGCGTACAAATGACAAAGACTCACTAGAGTTTATTGGGAAGGGGCCAGACCTGGACTTGAGGAAAATCTCTTTGGCAACTGATTAGTAGATGGACTGGAGGAGACATCAAGGAATGGCCCCATGGGCTCAAATTTATGGGAAGTCATGCACAAATATGGCGGAGGGATGGGAAGGAATGAATGCGCCCTTTGAGAAGGAACTCCACAATCAGCAAGCCCATGCATCCTCTGGAGTATTAAGGACCTAACTTGTTTTTTTGCCTTTCCCTTCTCCCAAAGGCCTCCAGAGTTCTCACCTATGGGAATTTGTGAGAGACCTCCTCCTGTCTCCGGAAGAGAATTGTGGCATTTTGGAATGGGAGGATCGGGAACAGGGTATTTTTCGGGTGGTGAAATCAGAAGCCCTCGCCAAGATGTGGGGACAAAGGAAGAAAAATGATAGGATGACCTATGAAAAGCTGAGCAGAGCCCTAAGGTAAGATAATCTCCTGCCCCATGGCTCCCCTCGAGGCACGGTTACATAAGCCAGGGATGACTTTGTTTTCCTGGCATTTTCACTTGGGAATGGAAAGGTCATGAGACCGAGCTCCTGGCTTTTTTTGGTGGCACTTAGATTAAGGGCTTACAAGAGGACACTCCTTGCTTCTCATTCTTGGCAGCCTTTAAGGAAGGGATCTAGCTTTTTGAAGGGAGACGGTCTTGTAAACACGAACACATACGTGTTTGTGAGCAAGAAGGCAGATCAATCACTTAGGGATCTGAGAGCTTTCTATGTAAGCTGATCAGGTACATGGTTTAAAAAAAAAAAAAAAAAAAAAGCAAAGAAATCTAAATAAAGTTGCCCCATCAGAGAGGCCCTAAGCTTGAGAATGTTGACTGACTGGTAGTAATCTTTTTTCCTCAGCTGTGACTTTCTCCCCAGTTACCTTTCTGTTGTTGTTTTTCTCCCAACCCTTTGTTTTTCCTCCAGATACTACTATAAAACAGGAATTTTGGAACGGGTGGACAGAAGGTTAGTGTACAAGTTTGGGAAAAACGCACACGGTTGGCAGGAAGACAAGCTATGATGGGCTTCACTCGGCCTCATTTTATGGATTTCCCCCCTTAAGAAAATCATCATGTGACACATCTGAAAGTCTCTCTCTCTTTCTCTCTCTCCTTTTTGTTTTTTTTTAACCTGAATACATTCTGGTGAAATTTCTCCATATCGGTTTCCATCTGGATTGACAGGTTGCCGACTATTTCGCGTGGTAGCCACAAGGCTATTTGAAATCTAATTCGAGGGGGAGGGATGATTTGAGGGAGGATAAATTTATTTTGCAATAGTTGACTCTTATGGTTTAAATCAAGCATCATTTTTAACTCATCAAGACTCTTGAGAGCAATAAAGACAATCAGAATCTCTGGCTCAAAGCCAAACTTGATATAGGATTGGGGGGTTACCAGGGTTTTTTTTACCCAGGATGCTGAAATTTCAAAGGGGGCTGAAAATGCAAAGTTCCTCACCTTCAATAGTTGTCTCCTCCTCAACCGTTTACTCAACGGGCATCTATCCATACCCCATTTCCCTGCCTTCCTCATCACCCCCATCTCCTTAGCAACTGGCCAGTATATTAGCAATGCACACTCCCTTCCTCCTGGCAGCTGTACCCCAAGGGAGCTCCTTCCTCCATCCCACCCTCTAGAAACTCCTAGATAGGTTTAGCTCCTGGACACTCACTCACAGCTCCTCTTCAGGGGCTTCCAGGCAGATCCCAAGGAACAAAGTGCTTAGAGACAGAATCCAAGGAACTACAGGTGAGAGCAATTTAGGTCCAATTTTCCGTGACTGAAGTCAGCAGCTGGGCCGAGCTGTGCTAAGTCAGCACAACTTGATGGAGAGATGTGAGTTGGAGGAGCAAATCGCTTCTCAACTGTGAGACTTTGGCCAAGTTACACTTCTCCCGGTCTCAGTTTCCTCATCTGTAAAATGGGGATTATCAGCCCTCGCCTGCCTACCTCACAGGGTTGTTGTGGGGACTCGATGGGTTTGGAAGGTATAGTACTTTGTTACCTCGCCATGCTATGTGAACATCAGCTATTGTTATAATGTCAGGGAATTTTCCTGTTTGAAAAATAAATCTTACAAAAATTCAGCTTTAGCCGTGAATCCAGGATACAAACTAAATTTAGCAGAAATGGACAGTAGAGTTCTCAACCATCTTTCCAGTCATGAAATAAACTTTTAAGCATCTTTCTAAATATATTAGGCCTTTCCAATTGACTTTATTAATATTTGTTGTTGAGATTTCCCTTTCTCCTCCCCAATTTTGACTAGGAATGGAATGAGGGTGTACAAGGGGGTTAATAAACTGAAAACAAATATTTCCCCTCCTCCCCCTACCAAATATCATAAATTTTGTCCTTTGCAATCAACAGAAGATGAGTTATCCCACTTTGAACTAAGTCCTAAAAAGGAAAATCTTTTTGTGATAAAAACATCAAACCTTTTTACATAACTGGAAAAGTTCTATCCTTTAAAGGCAATCAAAGGGTGCATCAGTTTTATTTTGTTTAACTACCTGATTCATCTCCCTCCCCCACCATCTCAAAAGTCCAGATTGCCCTATCAAAAACAGTGAAAGTGAGGGAATACTGTCTCAACAAACTTCAGAGAGTCTGCACCGACAGTTTCTTGCTCATCATCAGCGACCCATAATTCAGTGGTCTGTGCCACGTCTTCTAGCTACAGAGCCAAAGGAGGGAGGCATCTCAGAGCCATGATATATGGCAAAAACTACAGTGGTCAAAAGGTTAACCTCAAAAACTAATGTGTTTAAAAGAAAAAATGTGAATAACTGTAAAGTAATCTATTTTTGGATTCATTTTTTTCCAGGCGGATAGTTTGTAAACAATGTGAATAAAATATTTAATGTGAAAATGTTTCTGTGTGTTATTCTCAAAAGCCATGCCAAAATCATGATGGATTATGAAATTTTTTCAAGGGCTATAGCATAATGTTGTTGATTTATGTTTAAATATTGAATTTTAAAATTTTAAGGGATTTTTCTTTTTCTTTTATCCCAATCTGACATTTTATCAATGTTTAGAGCTCCAAGTGAAGAAGTTCATCTATCTCTTCTCTAACTCAAAGTCCAAAAGAATTAAAGATTTCATAGGGAACATGAAATGAGAGGAAAATGGCAGCAGATTTATTTATTCTAGCCATCTTTCTTTTTTTCAAATTAAGAAACAGGTAAAGTTCAGTTTTATAGAATGAATGAGACCACAGTCACTAGCTCACAGCCAGTCAGGTTTAGGAAGGATCCCAACGGGTTTGGGTCCATTCAGATCAACATAAAGCTAAACAATAATGCCCTCTGCAACACAGCCTGGTGCAGTACCTGGTAGGTATTTAATAAATGCAGATTCACTGACAGACCATATGACTATGATGGACTTACCAAATGTCTCTCCAACCTTTGCTTGAACACCGTCAGTGAGAATCAGCTCCCACCGAGACAACTCCCCGGGAGACAGCTGCCTTGTGAGGAAGTACTGGGGATACATGGAGAACATTACCCTCCCTAAGTCTGCCTCAGTTTCCTCAGATTTAAAATTAGGGGACTGGCCTCAATGACCTCTGAGGTTTCTTTTAGGCCTGTGATCCTATTCCGGCTTGTGGTTCAGTGTCTTTAGCTAAAAAATGAAGGGGCTGGCTCAGGGGTCCTTAGTCTTTTTTGTGTCAGAGATTCAGCCATCCCCGCCCCATACACACACATCCACACCCACGTTGGCAGTTTGTGGAAGACTAAAGAGCCTTCTCAGAACAATGCTTTTAGATGGAGCAGATAAAATGCATCGGATTAAAAAGGAAACCACTCATGTTACAGTAGTTTATATGTGTGTGTATACATAAATACAATTTTTAATATGTGTGTATGTATTATGAATATTTAATATGTGAGTATAAATCTGTATAGATGAATATATACACACATACATAATTACACATAATAGAACATAATGAATATATACACATATACATAATTATACATAATAGTATATATGACATAGTATGATAATAGCATTGAGTAATATATATTACAATGCAATATTAAATATGTTTAATATGATGTATATTATATAATATATTTGTTATATTGTGACAATATATCATATATCATTAAAATTATATACATACACGTATATGTGTGTATATATATTTATATAAACATATTTTTTTAATTCATGGACCAGGGGTTAAGAATCTCTGTAATTGAGGGCTCTATTATAACCCAACGAATCACAACTACCTCCACTTTAAGGTTTACAAAGCACTTTAAACTAATTACTTCATTTGATCTTCATAATGACCTCAGAAGTTCTACAGATGTTTTACATCTATGTATTTACATCTGTATGTTATTCTCAAAAGCAATATGCCCCAAATTTTTTTACAGATGTTGGGGCCAGAGAGGCTCCCACAGCTAGTAAGTATTTGAGGCAGGTTTTAAATCCAATTCCTTATTACTCCAAATCCAGAACTCTGCTATGCCGTACAATAGAACTATCACCCTCTTGTTTCTGGAGGCAAATCCCAGATTGAGGGGAGAGGGAAAGATTGAAGAAAGGATTTTTGAAAAAAAGAGAATGAAAGGAGAGTCGTTGGGCCATTTTAGGGAAAAGACCACAGGCTCAGGAGCAATCACCTTGTTTTAGTAATGAGGAACATGAGCATAGAGATTTATAAAGCACTTATTATAGTATCTGGCATACAGTAGGCACTTAATAAGTGCTTGTTCCTTCTCTTCTTGAAGTCATTTGTACTACTGCTTAACTTCTCTCCTTCCCCCAGAATGATTTGGTCTCAAGAATCAAATGGGAAGATCTCAGTCCCCTAAAATGATTCATGTTACACCATGGACAAGTTAGCCCCCTGAATACCCTGTTAGATGCTCACCTTTGTCCATCTTCACTACTTCCAAAGCAATGCAACTTCTGACCTAATAAGCTTCCTATGGAAGCCCATTCACCATCCCACTTGTCACCATGATCTCTGGACATATTAAAATCTCCACACACCAGACTCTCCTCCTTTTTTCTTCCTTTCCAGTGGCCCTTGCCCAGTATTATCTCTCCCAGGTCTACCATCTTGAAGAGTAAGATTTTCTCCAATAGATCCCAACCATAGCTATCTATTGCAACCTTGTTGCATTCCTCCTCAGCAGCTCTTCAAGGAGCTTCGAGAGTGAGGAGAGGAAGAAATAAATACCCAGCCTTTGCAGGCTCTCATGGAATGAACACAAAGGAACATTAAGGAGTGTGACAGCAGCTGGGAGCGGGGGGAGGCTTCAATGGCCATCTAGTCTATTGGTTCTTGACCTTCACTGTGTCACGGACTCTTCCAGCAGAAATACATATAGCCTTCTCAGGAGATTGTTTTTAAATGCATAGGATAAAGACATAGATTAGAAGGGAAACCAATTATATTAAAATCAAACTAGGTTTTAAGACATGTTCATCTGTGCCCAAAGGGTTCTAAAACTGTGCATGCCCTTCAATCCGGCAGTGTCTCTCCTGGGTCTGTATCCCAAAGAGATCATACAAGTGCAAAAATGTTTGTAGCAGCCCTTTTTTATAGTGGCAAGGAACTGGAAACTGAGTGGATGCCCATCAGTTGGGAAATGGCTGAATAAATTAGAGATATTATGAGATATTGTTATTTTATAAGAAATGATCAGCAGGATAATTTCTGAAAGGCCTGGAGCGACTTACACGACCTGAGTGAAGTGAGTAGAACCAAGAGAACACTGTACACAGCAACGAGATTATGTGATGATCGATTCTGACGAACGTAGCTCTTTTCAACACTGAGGTGATTCAGGCCAGTTCCAATAGGCTGATGATAGAGAGAGCCTCTGCATCCAGAGGGAGAATTGTGGAGACTGAGTGTGGATCACAAGAGAGTATTTTCACTTTTTTGTTATTGTTTGCTTGTTTTTTCTTTTTCTTTCTTGTGTTTTTGTTTCCCTTTTGATCTGTTTTTTCTTGCACAGCATGATGAATATGGAAATATGTTTAGAAGAATTGTAAACAATGAAAAAGATCTGGGAATCTTAATAAATTCTAAAATCAATATGTTAGTGGAGTAATATGACACCCCCAAAAACTAATGCTAAAGCAAATTATAATGACAAGTATGGTGTGTGAACAAAATTTTCCATTGAAGTCTCTCTAACTGCCCTCAATGAAGGCAGGACAACCATGGATGTTATTATGAACATGTGAGTCCTATTCCTATACCAGATGTCCTTTGAGGTCCCTTCCAACTATGAAATCCTGAGTCATTACTTCCCTAAGGCATTATTCTAAATCTACAAGGAGACACAATCTGCTCACATTATGCGTTAGATTAGTCTTGTCAAAGTGGATGAAGGCCAGACCGGGAGTGTGCTGGTATTTGGTAAAACTATAAATGGGACTGGATGATGCTATTATAGCCGTAGCACATGACTTCCAAGCCTGAGCCAAGCCATTGCTGAAAAGTCTCAAAAGGACTGACCTCTTAGGAGCTATGGGTATCTCAAAAATCCTCACTTGGTCCTTTAATATTATGAGAATACAATGGGCTATAAAGCAATATTTGGGGTACCAAACCCAATCCAATCAACAGGTTTGTGTTCTGGGATCCACTCAGCAATTTCCTTGCTGCCATGAAAGCCTCTGCCTGGATCTCAAGCCCCTTACTCTCATCCCACCATTTCGTGGCAATAAGCAGCAGATCTCAATTCTGTCCAGCCCCTGAAGAGAGACTATATAAGAAAACAGGAGCATATTCTACCCGAAGCACTAGTATTCAGCCAGAGAACGAGAGAACCAGGGACATCTAATCAGGGTGAGCCAGGCAAAGGCTGATTAAAAGAAATTTGGCAGAGATGGATGAGGCAACTTTGAGGTTCACTCCTTGGGGAACTGCTATTGGGGAAGAAGGAGTAAGAAAGTAGATAATAAGGAAAATAATGGGAAGGAGGAGGCTAAACTAAAATTAGCAAAGATCTCAAGAGAAGGAAAATTCACTTAAGAAGCTAGAGCTCACACAGAAAAAATCAATAGGAAAGATATTAAAACAAAAGACAGGATAGTCACACCAAATAACTTCAAATGTCTCTTAGTAAATATTGCAGGACAAAAGAAATCGAACAGAAGACAATGTTGATTCTCAAGGGAGCAAGATGTTTCAATTGATTCAAAAGAGAAATCAGATTCTTGAAAGAAATTCAAATAAAACAGTAGAAATTTTGCCTTCCATAGAAATAATTACAGAAACAAAACAAAAAAAAACCCATAAAACCCCCCTAGACTCCACAATGGAATATCTCTCCAAAAAAAGCAAAAGAGAGAATAACTAATTGGGAATAAAAATATACCAGAGTGAAGGACAATTTGGAGGAAGAAAGGTAGAAGGCAAGAACACTAAAAAAGCTCATCATCTCTACAGAAGTCAAACACCCTGTTTTTGAAGACAAGATATATAGAGATAATTTAAAGATTATAAGCCTCTCCGAAGAACATGATCTTTTTAAAAATATGTGAACACCATGATGCAGGAAATAATACAAGAAAATTTCCTGAATATATAAAACATCAATTGCTTGTGAAGAACAAACTCCTGGGAAAAAAAAACAAACAAACAAAAAACAAAAAAAAAAAAAACAAAAAACAAACAAACAAAAAAAAAAACCTATGTTGTAAAACCCAAGACACATAGTGATTACACTAAACAATTCCAACAACAACAACAAAAAACAAATTTTGCAAGCAACCAGGAGAAATACCTTCAAATATGAAGGAAAGGAAATTCAAATAATGTAAGACTATTCTGCACCAATTACAAACCACATAAGTGGATGGAAACATATATTTTGAAAAACAAAAGAGAACGAGATAACGCATCCTAAAAACAGAGACCAATCATCAATGAAAAAATATGGATGTTTAATAAAACAGATTTGAAGAATTCTTCAAAAAAATGCCAACAGATTATTCATTAGAAAACAACTCAAAACACAGAAAAAGCAAAGAAATGAAGCAAATTACTCCAACTCTAGAAACCATTGACACCTATGAGGTTAAAAAAAAAAAAAAAGAAGTAACAATAAAGAAACCATTAAGACGTTTCTTTCTAAAAGTACACAAGGCAATAAAGATAAAAATGACAGTAAGCAATGACATTATAGCAACCAACCTGAAACATCATGTCCTAAGTTTCACGACCAATCAATAAATCTTATGAGATTAAACTGCAGAATGAAGAGACTGAGTGACATGTTCCATTGAAGTTAATGGTAAAAAATAAAGAGGAATTAATTCCAATAGTCTCTCAGCAAGAAGAGGCTACAAAAGAATGCCCAGAGTGAAAGGAGGGATTGAAATGGAGGGAAAGAAAGGAGGAAATCTTGATTCAGTGGAAGGAGAGGGTCTCACTGAAAACCATACCCATGATATAAAGATGGGGACATGACAATGGCTATAATCTGCAGTGATTTGGTTCTCAGGGAGATCAGCACCTCTCAGGAATAGAGGGATAGGAGCGTCTAAGGGCAACTGGCATCCAAAAAGGTGGGAGGTCATGGTTGTGGAGAGAAAACTCCATGACAAATAAAATTATCACCATTTTTTTTTTATTCTCTTCCAGGTTTGGGGAACATCATTCAATCCTGCTTCTCCTCCTCTCCTTCTTTACTCTCCTATACTAGATCCTCATCCAGATTAAAACCATTCAAATGGGTGCTCTTCTTCCTCAGTTCTGGGTCATTTGATGACCTCATTCACTGCCATGGATCGGAGCAGAAGATGCTCAAATAGGCTCCTCCTCCACATCTCCTGTCTTCTTCCATCCCTTCTCCTCCCACATACTCTTCCATCCTGTGCCACTGGCTTCTTTGCTTCTCCTCCAACAAGTCACTCTCATCTCTAATCTCCAGGCATTTTCCTTGGCCTGGAAAGTTCCCTTCTCATCTCTGCCTCCTGACCTCTCTGGCCTCCTCCAAGTCCCAGCTAAAATAGCTCTAACCCTTCTGGTGACTTCCTGTCTTGTATCACCTATTAGACATCTTGCACTGGTTGTGCTGTAGACTTCTAAAACTCAGCATGTCCATTACTCTACTTATCTTTTCCCTGACACTTTCTTCCCTTCTGAACTTTCCTATTCCTAGAGAAGGTACCATCATCCTCCCAGGCTTACAACCTAGATGTCATATCCTTGACTCCTCATTCTTTCTCCTCCTCCCCGATAGCCATATTCAATGTATCCAAGGCCTGCCCAATTTTACTTTTATAACATCTCTTGAATTTGCTCATTCATCTTCTGAAGCTGCCATTACTGGCACTTTGTTTTCATTGTCTCCTACCTAAACTATAACAATAGCCTGCTGGTGCACCTGCCTCAGGTCTCTCTCCAAACCAGTTTGTCCTCCAATTGTCACAGACCTGACCATGGTACCTCCTACTCAAAAAACTCCAGTGGACCCATATCACTCAGAAGATCAAATATAAAAACCTGTTTTACATTCAAGGCCCTTGATACACTGTCCCTCCCCACATTTCCTGTCTTCTTTCACTCCTTCTCCTCCCACATACTCTTCCATCCAGTTCCACTGGCTTCTTTGCTTTTCCTCAGAGAAGACATTCTTAAGTCTAAAATCAAGGCATTTTCCTTGGTCAGAAAAGCTCTTCCTCAGTTGAATAGATGCCCATCAGTTGGAGAATGGTTGGGTAAATTGTGGTATATGAAGGTTATGGAATATTATTGCTCTGTAAGAAATGACCAGCAGGAGGAATACAGAGAGGCCTGGAGAGACTTACATCAACTGATGCTGAGTGAAATGAACAGAACCAGGAGATCGCTGTACACTTCAACACTGTATGAGGATGTATTCTGATGGAAGTGGAAATCTTCAACATAAAGAAGATCCAACTCACTTCCAGTTGATCAATGATGGACAGAAACAACTACACCCAGAGAAGAAACACTGGGAAGCGAATGTAAATTGTTAGCATACTGTCTATCTACCCAGGTTACTTATACCTTCGGAAGCTAATACTTAATGTGCAACAAGAAAATGGTATTTACACATATATATTGTATCTAGGTTATATTGTAACACATGTAAAATGTATGGGATTGCCTGCCATCGGGGGGAGGGAGTGGAGGGAGGGAGGGGATAATTTGGAAAAATGAATACAAGGGATAATATTATAAAAATAAATAAATTAAATTAAATTAAAAAAAAAAAGAAAAGAAAAGAAAAGCTCTTCCTCCTCATCTCTGCCTTCCTCCAAGTCCCAACTAAAATAACGCCTTTTTTTTTTCTTTCTCCCTCCCAAGGTTATTGGGGTTAAGTGACTTACCCAGCTAGTATAAAGTGTCTGAGGCCAGATTTGAACTAGGGTCCTTCTGACTTCAGTATTTCAGGGTTAGTACTTTATCTACTGCATAAGCTGCCCCTAAAATAGAACCTTCTACAGGAAATGCTTGTAATTCTAACGCTTTCTCTGTTCTTTTTAATTTGTCCCATCTACATCTCACTTGTACATTATTATTTACTTGTTCTCTTCCTCACTGGATCATGACCCACTCGAGAGAGGAGGGACTATCTTTTATCTTTATTTCCCCAGGGCTCAGCACAAAACTCAACCAGAATAAACATGCAATAACTTTACTGAACAACTGACTGGAGGGCAAGAGGCAGAATTGGATTTTGTGATCAGGGATATGTGGAAACTTCTTCCATGGACCAATACTTCTATCCTCTCTACCTTTTTTAGGAATGGATGCTTTTAAGTGAGGCAAAATGGAGGGAAAGGGCAGGGAGCAGTATCAATAGAATAACAGAGGAAATTCAAATTTCAGGAGCTTTATGAGTTTATCAGAGAAATGGATGATTATCAAGACCATGAAACAAAGAATAAAAATTTAGGAAAAGCCAGAAAAGGCAAAGAACTCATGAAAAGAGCAAAATAAGGAAATCCTTTTTAGAAAAAGTAATGGCAAATTAAAACTTAAATTAAGTTGAATGGGCAGAAAGAAGGGATTTAAATGAACAACCAGTTATTAACTGAGAGGGAAAAAAGAGAGGGGAAAAAAGGAATAATAAGTTAAAGAAAACTCTAAAAAATAGAAAGGGACAGAGGGAGGGAAGTAGGAGGCTTGAGATTGAGGGAAGAAAACCTGTGGAAATAGGGTTGTTTTAAGGTAGAGTAGGCAGAAATAACTTAATAATAATAATAATCTTAAAAAATAAAGAGGAAAAAATACCCAAAAATCCTAATTTGGAAAGAATGAGAGGTTGATCTACGGATGACTTTCCATTGCCCATCAGCCTTCTTTGTCCCCTCTGGTCTGGATCTGTTTGGTATTATGTGAACCCTATTTTGTCGATGGGCCCTTCCTTGTCTTCCAGTCAGCTGTGGTATGATGCAAAGGACACTGAATTTGGCGTCTAGACCTAGCTTCAAATCAAGCCTGATATGTGGAATCAGTAAACCCAAGATCAAACCCTGCCTCAGACACTGAGCAGCAATGTGATCATGGGCAAGCTACGTGACTGAAGTTTCCTCATCTGTCAAGGAGATATAACAAAGAATAGCAGCTGTGGTGAGGATGGAGTAAGATCCCTCTCATAAAGAAAGTTTCTAGCATTCTTGTTATGGAAATGCCAGCTGTGGTTATTATCACTGCAATCCTAGCCCTGCCTTTTACTACTGTGTGCCTTTGAACAAGATCTTCACCTCAGTCATCACACTTGTCCAATGAGACGGGAGGCCCTGCTCACCAGTTCTAAACCTTGCCCGTCCTAAAGCTGTGATCCATGATCTGCTAGAGGGGGGTCTTAACAAGGGTGTCAGCCAAGGATGGAGCTCTTCAGTAGAATGTCAGATCCTTGAAGGCAGGGCTTGGATTGTTCCCAAAACCTATCATGCTGCCTAGTACACAGTAAGCACTTAATAAATGCTTAGTGAATTGTATTAAGATTCAGCTGCAGTTGACAAGTTTTAATATCCACCTAATCACACCCAGAAGAAAGAAACTAAACACAATTTGTTTACTTAATTGGAGATTATTTTATTGTAAAATGCAAATATGATTACAAATCAATCTGTTTAAAAAATCAATACTTCATATTGATACTGCAAACATAATTCCAAGGTTAAAAAAAAAAAAGACTTGGAAGATGACAAGCAGAAACAATGAATCAAACACAAATGATGAGGGCAGAATAATTTCCTGAAAAAGAGTGCTCCAAAAAATGTTTTCTCTAGAAGAAAACTGATTTCTTCTTTAAAAAATTGATTCATCTAGCGCAAAACTTCTTAAACTGTGGATCACAACCCCTTATGGGGTTGCGTAACTGAATGTGAGGGTTGTGAAAAATGTGACAACAGTAAAAAATTTCTGAATGTATCTTACAGTATCAGATAATCCATCAATAATTAATTCTTTATGTTAAACAAGCACATCAATATCATTAGTATGCAAACTTGCTTTCTTCTTTAATAAATGGTAAAATTATACATATGGCAAAGAATTGTTTTAAAATAAATTTCTTTATGATTTATTATCAGTGTTTGATTTGCATCCCTATTTTATATGCCCAGGGTCGCAGAAAAATTTCCCAGGCAAAAAGGGATCATGAGTGGAAAGATTAAGAAGCACAGATTTAGAAAAATGATTCTTTCTTCTTATCTTAGAGGCAATGAGGTGAGATGAAAACATCAATTTTGTGAGATAATTTTTATCAGATAATTGATAATTCAAATTCTACTAAATTTTTCTCCTGGCACATTACATGAAATCGACAAGTCAATACCAAATACACTTTCTTAAAGGCACTGTATCAACCTTCACTTTCAACATAAATACGAGAAATTACTTTCCCCAAGTTCTAACCCTGGGTCCCAAATGGGCAATAAGTATTATTTGTTGCAAAATGTGAATATTTTTTAAAAGCAGGCCTTTATTGGGGCACATTTAGCATATAGACGTGCTGTATTGTGCAGCAACTGACCCCGAGTATTAACCTCTTGGAGCTTCTTCGGTAAAATTCTTTAGCTGAAAAGAGTTTCACGATGATCTCAGAGATTCGATTTTTCCTTGGCAGCCAAATGAGATGCAGACTGGGTATAGGTTCGAATCACATTCTATTTAAAAGAGCAGGGCAAATTAACTTAACAGCAATCTCTAAGGGCAGCAGCTGTACTTCCCTCTTATGACATTACTAGGCTGAGACATTCTCCTCCAAGGTCCCGCCCCTTACGGCGTGTGACCCTGGACAAACTCTGTAACTTCTGGGGCTCTCAGTCTCCTCAGCCGTAGAAGTGAGTGGGTCAGATAAGGAATGTAAGGATTCTTCGAAACCTAAATCACGGGGGCCAAGTGTGGCTGAGTCGGTGACATTCAGCCCGTTCCTGTGACTGATAGCAACCTAACCTAGTCTCTGTTCAGAACCTGTTTAACCAAATAAGGGAAAGCAACTGAACTAAGTGATCACACAGTTGGTCTCCAGCAGTGAAAGGGGGATTACTCAGACTCAGCGTTCTGAATGATTGCTCTGTCACAACCAAATGACCCCATTAAAAAACCAGAAACACCATTTGGGGATTTGGTGAACTTAGACTTTGGCCAGATCTAGTCACAGAGGAGCCGAATGAAAAGGGAATGGTAAAAATTAACCGAAATTCAGAAATCACTTTGAATTGGAATTCATTTACAATTAATTTGTAAGTTACCTTTTCTTCTCAATGATCTCGCCATGAGACAAAGATAGGGGCAATTACTGCTCAAATTTAGGGCAATGCTGCTAAAGCTGGAGCTCCACTCTCCTACTCCAAGTCAGGTGCCAAGCTACAACCACTAGCAAGGGCTTACCTTCTGTTGTTCAGCGTTGTATTTATCCAAGAGCGCCTGGATCCGGGACCCATAGTCTACGTGAACATCAGTGAAGTTTTTTACCTGGAACCAAAGTAAATCAATCCAAAGCTGCACGAACCATTCCACAACACAATCTATAGTCCAGGGATAAGGAACAGGTACAAGGGCTGCCTCCAGATCATGCTTAAGCCCATGATTCCATGGATAAGGGGGATGCTGGAGGGAGCTCAGACTTCTCCAGAGTCCTAAAGGAAGGCATTCCCAGCAAGAGCCCTAGTCCAGCCCCAAGCGCCAGGGAGGCGAGCAAGTGAGAGAAGGTATATATATATATATATATATATATATATATAAATATATATAAATATAAATATATATATATATATATATATATATAGTTGTCCCTTCCATACCACAACTTTCCCCATCATGGTTTCAATAGTTTATGGGTCGGCACCAGAAATTAAATGGGAATTTGGGGGAAGTTTTGACAGAGAGCCTATGACCAAACCCAATTTTATAATAAGGATCTGTAAACATCCCATAAAAGAAAAAGAAAAACATTTAGATTTTTCTGGTGTGAAGAAAAGGCCAAAAAATTTTACATGGATTTTCCAGGTCATGGGGATGCCCGCTTTGTAGAAGCAATAACTCTACTGCTTTTGGTCAGACCCTATAGTTAAGCAATCAGTTGTAGACACAGCCATCTTAGATTAAGCCGTATCCTGGGCCCGTGAAGGTGGTTTGGGAATAGAGGCAGAACTGGACATGGATGGCTTTCTCTATATCCTGAGGAGTGGAAACAGCCATGGAGAGAAGGGGTCATACCGAAATGACCAGGACCAGAAATGAAGAGCTATTTTATTAAAGGTTATTTTTTTTAAAATGCTTTGAGAAAACAGCTTCAAACTGAGCTAACTTCCTCCAGAGACTACAGTTCTGTCCACCTCAGTAAATTTCTACTGAACTGGTTACAAAGGGTCAGCCACCAACATTCTTTAGAAATCCAAAGTTTAGAACCATGTTCCCGCTGGCTACAACTACTGAAATCTATGGTCAAACCTGTATTTTTATCAGGTTTAAAGGCACTGTATCAACCTTCACTTTCAACATATACATGAATCTTGTACAATACGGGGCTGTAGTCATGTAAAATCAGTGAGAGAATTCCTCCAATTTTAAGAACTTAAAGAAATTGTGACTGAGCATTTTAAGCATGGGCCAGAGGATCGAGGGGACTGCCCACACCCTGGAAACCCTGAAGAGAAAGAGAAAGAGGTCCCAAGTGGCCTCCTGATCATTAGATCAAAGAGTAGAGAGGCTGCCTTTGCTCCAGAATACCTTTTCCCAGCCTTGCCCTTCCAGGCCCTCAAACACGCAGTCCCGCCCCCCAGCCCCCCACTATACAAAGATCACTCACGGCTTTCTTCTGGATGAAGAGCTGGGCGTCCTTCAGATGCCCCGCAATGTTCTCACACAGGCGCTGGCGCTGCTCCTCATTTAGCACTCGGACAAAGAACTCTCTCACCTGCCAGAGCCACAGGAAGCCAAAGGGTCAGCTCATCCCAGGGAAAGACTAACAGAGAAGCCCAGAAGAAGGAGCCTCGGCTTTCCCCCTCCATGGGCTTGTGTGACTGGCTCCAGAGCCACCCAATGAGACACTGGAGGGAAGCTCCAGACCATGGCAGTCATTTCCTAAGGAACCCCCAGGAACTAGAAAGCTCTTACAGAATGAGACAGCAGCTGCCGGCCATTACCTGGGTGACATTATCCTCATCGGAGCTGTTGTAGCGCTGCACATCCCCTGAGGTCTTATAGCGGTGCTCCAAAGCCGGGGGATAATCTTGAGGAGCCCCAAAGCTATTCGGATAGTAATTGGGAGCCCCACCTTAAAAGAACAGGGGATACGGTCAAGACTTCAAACCTGCACTTGTGCGTCACTCTACTCCCAGAATCAGAGTCTTCTCACTAATGTCATCTTTAATAACACGCACACTGAAGCACCACCAGAGACTGGAGGAAAATATACCAACAGGCAACCTGGACCCACACCTATCCAAGGTCAGGGAACAGGAGAGGGCCAATTAAGCATCTTAAAAAGGCTTACCAATATGTACAGAAGAACTGCACATATTGGATCAAGAGGGTGAAGGCAAGGGAGAAAAAAATTGGAACACAAGGTTTTGCAAGGGTGAATATTGAAAACTATCTATGCAGATATATATATATATATATGTATATATATATATATATATATATATATATATATATATATATATATACATATATATATATATATATATATATATATATATGTATATTTCCCCCTAGGATAATATCCTTTATTAGCAAGGGCATGTAGCTTGGTAAAAGGAAAATCATATAAGAACAAATATAACTAGAGTACAAGCTCAGCTAGAATTCCTGGAAGAGATGACGCATAAACTTAAAAAAAGAAAAGAATAAAAAATATTTTTATCAATGAAATGAGAGCATTTAGAAAAAAAACTGGAAAAAAATGAGAGCTACAGATTAAAGAATTAGAAAAGGAATTAATAGTTTGGCAGGCACAGGAAGACCAAACCTTACCCAAGCAACAATTTCCCTGAAAAATCAGAACGAACCAAATAGAAGCCAATGACTCCACAAGGCTACAAGAAACATTAAATCAAAGTAAAAAAAAAAAAAATAAAAAAAAAAATAAAGAATCTCATAGCTAAAATGAGTGACCTAGAAAACAATCTGCGTACATTTTATTCTGGAAAGATGACATATGTCACCTCAGAATCCAATCATCAGGAGACATAGAAGGAATCTAATTAGACAGAGGGTCTGGGAATGGATTCTGGTGATCTTCACGGAAGAGAAATCCACTGGGGGAAAGGGAGAGGAAAGATGGGGGAAAGTCTCTTGTATAACTAAAAGGCACAAGTAAAAAGGGGTCAGAAGAGCAGGTGACACTTGACACTCTCACGTAAAGTGATTAAAGGAGGATGCATCCTCAAGGGAGGGTTTCCCATCATTTGGGAAAATCTGGAAAAATTGAAAATTGCGGTCTATGAATGTGAGTGAATACCACAGTGCTCTAAGAAATGAGGAAGAGGAGGGTTTCAAAGAAACCTGAGAAGATTTGTGTGAACTAACTCAGAATAAAGTGAGCAGAAGCAGGAAAACAACATATGAAGTAGCAACAAAGCTGCAAAATCAAACAACTCTGGAAGACTCAGGAAGGCCAAATCACACTGCAGAGGTCTCATGATGACGCCTGTTACCCCTTTCCTGATAGAGACATGAGGAACTCAGTGCACACGAAGCATATTTTGGGAACGCACGGCCAATGGGAGAACTTGTTTAGCTCAACTATAAATATTTTCCTTTCTTTCTAAATGGGGGAAAGGAAAAGTGGGAAGAAGATTAGGTGGATTTTCATCGATTGAAAGAAATAAATCTTTCAAAAAAGAAAGAAAAATATTCACAGAAATGGATGGGCAAAATGAAAGTGAAAGGGACACAAAGGACGGAATTGATCATTGCTATGAATAATTGAAGTTGAGGTTTGTAATGGCCAGAACTCTGTACTTGAAACAAAGATTCTTACAATACAAGGTGCTAACTCAGCGAAATTGATAAGACAATGGTTATCTAGTTTAGCATGGTGCTTAATAGTTCTCACACAGTATGGTTGAATTCATCTTACAACAAATAATGGTTCTCTAGTGATATAATGGTTGGCTTATACTCAGTGTACTGGGGCAAACTCAGCCAGAGACAGACTCAGAAGGGCTCAGAGCCAGACTCGGAAAGGGACTGGAACAGACTGGGGGAAGACAGTGGCTGGAGGCTGGAGCACAAGCTCTCGGACTGAGACAAACTTCAAAACAGAGACCATTGTAGTGGTCTTCCAGCCTCCCCCACAGAAACCAAGACACAATCTTGAGGATCTCTAGAAAGCAAGCTCGGGCCCCAGGCAAGGAAACTAGATTGTAAAGGAGATAATAAAGAATTTGGACTTTATCCCTGGCTATTCTCATGGTGATTACTCTGCTGAAACAAAGGCTGGTCCAGAGACCTCCAGAAAACTAATGGAAACACTACAGAGGCTCAGGGGATAGAGAGAAATATGGTGATCATGATCAGCCTGTAAATTAGGGCTAATAAGAGATAATGCAGGAGAAATGGCATAAAGGACACCATAAAAGAAATCTATGTACCACAAAACTGGGCAATACATAGCCCTGGGGGGAGGGGGGAAGGAAAAAAAGAAAACTATCGGTCCTCCTGTGTCTCCATTGGTATTCTTATACTGTAAAGAGAATATGAGAGGAAGGTCCCAGCACACTGGGTAGACTCCCTGTGACAAACTTAGGAGGAAACATCAATAGATTCTCAGATCTATAAGAACATAAAGAAACATATTATTCAAATGTAAAAGTTCTATTGCATACTTAATTGATTTTGCTGATATTAAAAGATCACAATAAATCTTGCCAAGTCATATATGGTCTGGAAAGATGACATATGTCACCTCAGAATCCAATCATCAGGAGACATAGAAGGAATCTAATTAGACAGAGGGTCTGGGAATGGATTCTGGTGATGTGCTTTGTATACTGGGAGGGCTAGAAAGGAGGAAAGTAAAGCTCCATTTCTCATAAAGACACTCAAGAAGTCAAGAGGGCAGATTAAAGTAATTAGTTATATCTAGCTGTGTATAAAATATCAAAACAATCGGTTATAAAGTGGAAAATTCAAGGAATGGATAGTAAATCAAAGATTTTTTCCCGCTGAATCAACTTCCCTTTCTGGCAGCCAAAATAAAAGGAAAGCGGCACCATGGGAAGAACAGGAGATTTCCAGTCCTAGAAGGCCCGGGGCTCTCATCTGAGGCCTGCTCCTTATTATCCAACATGCTCTTGTATCAACCACATCTGAGCCTCATATACCTCATCTAGAAAATCAGAGGTTTGAACTCAATGGGCTCCTGAAGGTGACTTTCCAGACTGAAATCCTGAGACTGCAAATTTAGAAGTAAGCTTCTCCTTGCCTAGGATACCGAAGAGTTTGGAGGGTACCTTGGTTGTCAGACATGCACATGGGTCCGTCTCTTTGGTAGTTGGCCACTCGAGTTCGGTAAGGACAGTTCACAGGTATATGAAGGTAGTTGGGTCCTAGGCGATGGCGGTGAGTATCAGGATATGCAAAAAGACGACCCTAAAATAATGATTTTGGATTTTTAATTCAAGTTGTAAAAGTTTATTTATTATACTTAATCAACAGATAGAAAGATAATTCCATGAAGCACAAAATACTGAAAAGTCCTGCATGTACCCCACTGAGGATTAGATTTATTTTTATTTTGAGCATTATCCTTACTGAAAAGTAGTTTAATCTCCATGATGTATCCCAAGTTAAGCTAATATTAATTTTAAAATCTATTCTGCAGATTTTTTTTCAGTTTACAAATGACCAACAAAGTCACATCATTTACTTAACTTTTTCTTTTTTCCATGAAAGTTATTCATTTAAAAGGTCCCGATTAACCAAAGCCCCACTGAAATAGTGATTTTTTGGTATGTGCTACTTTTCAAAGAAAAAGGGAACCAGAAAATAGGATGATTTAGTTCAATAAAAGAGAAAACAATGCTAAAGTTTCACTACAAAACATTCCATCACAAAAGTGCTCTATATTACAATTAGCTGTATTGCTATTGGTTAAAATAACGAAGCTGATGTACACAAACTTAATCATAAAATATTAAATGGTGGTCAAAATATTCTATTTACAGGAAAATGTAGTGAGCAGCAGAAGACAAGATCCCACCGAGTTGCCACTCCATTGGTTACAGCCCAAGTGCCTTTGTTTTTACAAAGCAGTTGGACGTTATACAACCAACTCCATAGGATAGTTGTGAGAAAAAGGGCTTTGCAAACCTTCAATGCTATTATTAGTATTATTCTTTTAAGAAAATTATCCAAAAAAGACAAATAAAAGAGACCTTCTTCTTTAGAAGACGCATAATGATATGGAGACAAATATCTCACAGGGTATCACTTTTAGTTTCGTGAAGAAATGAAGAACTGAAACTGAAAAAAGGAACTTGCTGGCCTAATATCATGCACTAAATAACTTAAATTATTGGGATTAAAATCCAGCTGTGCCAAACTCCTAATTCAGTATGCATGTATGGGCTTTAAGGGAGGAAAGCTGCACAAAGTTATCAGTCTCACTCTCTTCCAGAGTCACCGAAGTTCAGTGACAAGACAAAAGTTGGTGACTGGCAATGGCCCAGAATGCAGCATCTTCAATGTCTGCCCAAGCCCTGAGCACCCCAAACAGCCGGCTACAGTCGCCTTCACGGTCATTGGAACAAATTGTTCTCATTCACTATACCTGACTATACTTTGTCTGAAAACAGCTCCCCAAATCAGTGCAAATGAGCGAGGGTCTATTCTTTTTCTGCTGTTTCTGCCAATAGCACAGTCCAGGCTCTGTCTTGGCTTGAAGCTTCACTAACTCCTTACTCCAGAGCCAGTCTCCTAGAGGCTGGGCAATCACTCCGTAAACAAAAGCAAGACCACGGCCTCCTTCGTTATCGTCCTACGCCACCACAGTCCTGGTGTTTATGGGGATATTTCACAGAGGAAGGAAGTTTTTAACACAATAGGAAAAGGTCCGAATATCCAACAACAGGAAAACAGTTAAGAACCTGTAGTATAGTGCCGTAACGAGACATTCTGAAGTCATTAAAAACAAGTAAAAGTCTATGAAATAATTTGAAGTTTGCCAAGCACAACATACAACAGAATGTACATATTTATCACAACACAAAATCCCAACAAAAATCTCATCAAAGATTGGGAAAAATTTTAACATATCATAAAGAATGTTTAATATTTTGATTTAATGGGGCAGTGAGGTGGTACAGTGGATAGAGAGAGCATCATCCCTTTAGTCAGGAGGAGCTGAGTTCAAATCCAGCCTAAGACACTTAATACTTCCTAGCTGTGTGACCCTGGATAAGTCACTTGACCCCAATTGCCTCCACACACAAAAAAAAAAGCGAAAAAAAAAAAAGATTTATTTTTATAGCTTTTCAATTTAAAAAATAATAACCAGCGTCTTAAGATATATTATTACAGGGACAGCTAAATGGTGCCAGGAATAAAGCACCAGATTTGAAGTCAGGAGGATCTGGGTTCAAATCCGGTCTCATACACTAAATGCATCCTGTGTGACCCTGTGCAATTTAACCCAAGTGCCTAGCCAAAAAAAGTATGTGTTTGTGTGTATGTGTATGTATAATTATTACTATTACATAAAAAGCAGGATATAATGAATATGATAGGTTTATGAAAACTTCACTTCTGATTAACCCTTAGTTCATGGGTGTAGTTCAAGAAAACAGATAATAGCTCAGTGATTTGTTAATTAAACCAGTTCTTTTCCCATTGAATTCTTACCTAAGAAAATAGTTACTCATGCTACAAGAGTGTAATATGGCTTGAATTATGCCAAATACACCCAATATTAAGGATTATAATTATTAATTATATTTATAATATATATATATAGGTATATATATAATTATTATTATTATTAAGGACAACAATTAAGGCAAAACCAGTGCATCTTAAACATCAGCAACAGCAACTCAATTATTAATTTCATCAATATTTTCTGTTTATAAGTGGAAAAATTAAAGGCCACATTAACAAAATAATAAATTAATAGAAGAGTTTTGACCAAGGCATGCTCTTGCCTACTAATTAATTGCAGGCAATAAACTGCCCAGCCCTCCTACAATGACAAGACTGCCGAATCAATCAATCAACATTTATTGTTACGGGCTACAGGCTAGGCACTCTGTAAAATGCAAATAATTTCTGAGACGCATTTAAAAAAGCAAATATCAGAATCTTAAAACCTAATGGCCTCTTGCTCTAACACTATTCATCACTAAGTGGATTCAAGGGGATGGGTTAGTTAGGCAGCAGAAGGGCCTAGTAAATGTGTCTGGTCTCCACCTCTCAGTTCTATCTCGCTTGTTGTTCCCCATGTCTGGAATGCTCTTCTTCCTCCACTCTGGACTTCCTACCCGCCAGCTTCCTTTAAGTTCCAACTAAAATCCCACCTTCTACAGGAAGCCTTCCCCTACCCGCCTCATTCCAGAGCTTTCCCTCTCTTAAAAATTTCTTAATTATTCTACGTAAGGGCTTCCTCTATATATTTGTTGGCATGTGGTCTCCCTCATTAGATTGTAAGTTCCTTAAAGACAGGGACTGTCTTGTGGCTCTTTGCATCCCGTGCACGTAGCATAATACCTGGCAATATGGTAGGTAAAGACCGGTTACTGACTGACTTACTAAGCTCTCATCCCGAAGCATTCCCACACTTGGAACCTCCCAAGCTTCAAACCTAAGGTGAGGCGGGCTTGACAGTCAGTCTAGGATGCAGTGAACAACACAGAACCCATCCAACTCACCTGCAGCATTTTATCAGGACTTGGTTCAATGCCTGGCGGCATGCTGCTCGGGTCAAAAGCAAGCTGCTCCACCTCTGCGAAATAGTTCTCAGGGTTCCTGTTTAAGACCAGTTTACCCACTGGGATAAGAGGGTAGTCTTTGTGAGACCAAACCTGGAAATGAGGGAGCATCAAGTACAAGAGATAAGCTAAAGAGTGCAAAAACCCAGTTTTTGAAATCCTGGCACCCTAGCGACAAATGGCAAAAGCCAAGAGATCATTCTTGGTGCCGCCATCTACAAAAAAATTTATCTTTCACACCTTTCACAAAACTTATCCCTTCACAAACAGATGCGATTCCAAGCAATTCAGCAATGATAATTACACACTGAAAGAACATTTGGCTAAAATTTCTAAGTCAATAATATCCTGTTTGTCACTAGTCCATAATTTCCCTTTCATTCTCAATTCATACTCAATGCAGGGGAAAACAAGAGTAAGGAAATGTTAGGCCATCTAAGTCTTAAATTTGCTTTACCTTAGTGAGGTCAAATGGATTAAATGGAAATGCTTCTGCTTGTTCAAAGGTCATGACCTGGATGTAAAATGTCCAGCTTGGGTAATTGCCTGTAGAAATGGCATTGAAGAGATCCCTCAGGCCATAATCAGGATCTTCCTGAGAAAGTCTTCCAGCCTCTTCAACAGAAAGATTTTTGATTCCTTGGTCAGTCTGAAAGAGAAAAATAACGGAAGCATTTAGACCGAGTTTAACTGGCAAAGTTGTCTAAACTTAACGAACCACAAAGAAAAGGATTATGAGGTCATAAATAAGGGCCCCTCACTAATTTCCATGATAATTAAAACACCCATGGAGACATGTTTGAGTATCATCATTTCCAAATTTCAAATCCATTATTAGCCCTTAAACGCCATTTTCAGAACAGCCGAAAAATAGTGTTTGTCTATACTGAAAATGTGTTCTATAAAAGCAATTCTAGCAGATGCTTTGTAAGGATGCGGTTCCCACAAAACAAGAGAAGGGAATTGTAAGGGCCCTTTAAATGGGCGGCGCCACAGCGCAACGGGAGATTGAGTGCCCCAGGAAGTGTTCTCTGTGGATACAGGACTGCCCTGTGGGTAGGATCTTGGCCATACTGAGATAGCTTCGTCATGGGTGATGACTCTCTCACTGATTGGCTGTGTGTGACCTCAGAGGCCCTATATAAGCTCACTGTAGCCATCAGTCGCTCTCTTTAACCTGGCACTCTTTAACCTGGCCCCCTAACCTGGGGTAGCTGAGCCAAGCGGATGGAGCCGTGAGAGGTAAGAAGTTTGATAGTGAACACGTGGGTCTTCAGACCAGGTGTTCACTAGGGAACCAACAAGTCAGGGCATTATGTGAGTAGGTACAATAAAGGCTTTTAAGATTACACGTGGCTGTTCTTGAGCGCACTACCGGTTATTAAACTATAGATTCAAGAGATTGTGGCCAGAGATCTTTGAAGGCCTCAGAGGAGGCGAGCCGGGTAGAGTTGACACTGCAAAGGTCAGTGGTCAAAGGTACTCTGTTGGGCCTAGGACAGACTGGTAATTGTAACTGCCAGGAGGGCATGTTACAATGCTTAATAAATATTTGTCAAAGAAATGAATGTATATACCCTATAAGCTCCTTAAAGACAGAATTAGTCTTTTGACTCTTTTTGTTTCCCCTGTGATTGGTATAGTGCCTGACATACAGTAGAATTTAATACATATTTAATGATGGATATATAATTTTATTTTTTCAGCTAACTGCTACAAAAGCATATTCCCTTAGCTCTCTGGAAGGAGATGGAGGAATAATATTACAATGGAAAATACAAACAATATTAAAAACAAAAGAAATCAACAAAAATTTGTTAAACAAAAAGTACATTGCTTCTACTTTATGATATTCGAATTAGCTCAGACCGTAACTAAGTAGACTTTTTCTTTTAAAGAAAATTTTCTGAGGTTCTCAATGACTAGTACTTATCATCATGAACAGCAGTATTTTATGAAGAAAAGGTCTTTTTAAAACATTCCATATAACCAGAGGCAATATTAGGCAATAAAGTGACCACTTAGACTGGGTAACAAGAGACCTGAGATCCAGGCCCAGGTCTGCAACCAACCAGTTTCTCACTTAGGAATAAGCACTTCCTCTTTCTGGGTTTCAGTTTCCCCATCTGCAAAATGAGGGAGCTGAACTAGATCATTTAGAAAGTTCTTGTTACGTTTAAAATCCTATGGTTTAGTATCTTCCAAAAGCAAATCATTCATTTTCTATGAGGAGGAAAAAAAAAAGGGAGAATTTTGCTTCTGCCCTTTGAATCATTCATTTACTTTTACCTTTGTACAAGAGGAACTCAATAAATATTAATTGAATGAAAGCTCTAAAAAATCCTGATGACTATATTTGAAAAACTAAAAATCACCTTATAGTGGAATTTGCAGTAAACTGCTTTTCCATCAGCATTAATCAGTTTGAAGGTGTGAGACCCATATCCATTCATATGACGATGGCCATCTGGAATCCCTCGGTCACTGAATAGAAAAGTAACCTGAGAAGAGACAAAGAAAATTTAGTTTAAGGCCAAAATGGCCATGCAGATTCTTAACCACGCCCTAGCAAAATGCCCAAACGATATGGTGCACAGACCACCCATTACATGCTTATTTCCTGAATCACAATTACATCATCTTTCCTTTATATACCCCAAGTCTAATGAAACTCTTCATGATATATGAAATGATCAATCTGTTGCTTCTGTCAAGCTAATTCTAATTAAGATTACATTAGCAGTTTAAAGTTTCTTTAAAGAAAAAAAATCAGAAAATTCTCCCTCTGTAGGAAATCAGAGGAAGCCCCCCAAGAGAAAATGTAAAAGTCATCCCCATATGATTTCCCAAATCCCGTGAAATAAAGAATTAGTAAATTCTCCCTCAAAGGGAAGTCACAATTCAGTTAAAGACAACTATTCCTACCTGATGCAAAGATTCAGGGCGAAGACTCCAGAAGTCCCAAACCATGTCGGCATCTTTAAGGTGGGTTTGAGGGTTCCTCTTCTGACTATGTATGAAGGAAGGAAACTAAATGGGGACAAAAGGGGGAGGGGAAAATCCAAAATCAGGCTATAGAAATGATGGCTTCTTTTCCATACTTGCTTTGGGGCTAAGTCATAGACTGTACTGCAAATTTAATCAGTCATTTTGCTTTCGGTCAGTCAATAAGCATTTATTAAGTGCCTGCTATGTGCCAGGAACTAAACAAAAGGCAGAAGACACAAAAGGGGGCAACAGATATTCCCTGCCTTCAATCTAAAATAGTATCATGTAAATGAATGGAAAGATAGGAACTGAGCAGTGGACTCCACTGAGGTTGAGAACTCCAAAATGAACCAATGTAGATTAGCATCTTCTTAAAGAGTTAACTTGATCCCTCACGGGTTAAGTGAGTTGACCATTGTCACCTGATCAAGTCAGAAGCTGGATTTGAACCCAGGGCTTTCTGATTTTAAAGCCAGCTATCCAGCCTTTATATCAAGATGCTTTTCAAATAAATCAGAATCTTGAATTAACTATGATAAAATGTTCTATTAACTGTATCCAGCTCAGCTATTGACAAAACTGTCTCCAGATTCCTGCTCCACAAAATTCTAGTAGGAGAATCTGTTTAAATTCTACACAAAGTCCAGCATCCCAGTATAAGCCCTTCACTGTGTGCCCTGAGAAACGAAGTCCCTCCTCTCAGAGTCCCTGGAGCCCTGCCAGGGCAGATTGCCATGATTATTATGACAATTAATATCAAATCCCAAGACTAAGAAAGCTATTTGTTCCTGTTATCTTGAAATGCAAGATTTCATTTGCAATGGATCTTCCAAAAACCAACCAGGCAATCTCTGAACAAAGGGCCTTTTCTTTTCAGGCTTCTCCACTGTGGGGTGTACAACAGTTTTCCCTACCAGAAGTGGGTCCCGGATGAAGAAGATGGGGGTGTTATTTCCTGTGAGATCCCAGTTGCCTTCTTCAGTGTAGAATTTCACGGCAAAGCCTCGAGGGTCACGAACAGTGTCTGCAGACCCGGATTCTCCGGCTGGAAGATACACCAGTAACTGAGGTCAGAAAAGATAGAGTCCTCTGGGAAGACCAACACAACCCTGCGCTTCATTCTCGTGGTGGTATCAATGAAATGCTTAGGGTTCTAGAGGATCACTTCTCTACCTTACAATGTTAATTCACCCTAGAAAATAGGCAAATAAGAAAGTGAAAATTAATAAGGATATGTTATTTTCCACTTAGAACATGGACTCCCTAAGAGAAGGCACTGCCTGTTTTGTCTTGAATTCTCAGTGACTAAGACAGCACTATGTACAAAATAACCACTTAAGAAATGCTCTTTCATTTATTCATTCAAGTAAAATAGTAATAAATAATAAATAATAACAAATAAAATAAAATGAATAAAACCCCAATGATCTTAATGATAAACTTTTAAACTTTCTTGAACTAATACTAAAGTGTCTTTCAGTTCCACAATAAATCAAAATTTCCTTAAAAAGGAAACTGAAAATTAAGGAAAGTTATGAAGAATCAGTAAACAGCCAAATTATGAGTTTAAGAGTAAAGCAGAGTTAAAATAATGTTCCCACTGGGAAATGAGTATAAACTGTGAGCACTGTTTTATTTTGTTTTGTTTTTCTTCCCAGATTATTTTTAGCTTCCGAATACAATTCTTCCTTTGCAACAACAACAACAAAATTCGGTTCTGCACATATATATTGTACCTAGGATATACTATAAGATATTTAATATGTATGGGAATGCCTGCCATCTAGGGGAGGGGGTGGAGGGAAGGAGGGGAAAAATTTGGAACAGAAGGGAGTACAAGGGATAATGTTGTAAAAAAAAAAAATTACCTATGAATATGTACTGTCAAAGAAATTGTTATAATTATAAAAATTGATAAAAAAATTTTAAATAATAAAATAAAATAAAATAATGTTCCCAATTTGTAATTAAATTTGTTCTTTAGTAATAAAAGAAGACCCTCAAAACCTATTAAGACCACATAAGAAACAATATGAGGGGGAGAATAAAATCTCAATTCTGGAGCGTTGAAGTAAAAACTAGTGCTTGTAATGAAAATCTAGAGATTTCCAATAATAGGTAAGGAGTCACTGCCCCCTAAGTACTACTATTCAAGATTCCACCAGGTAAAATGTAAGTAGTTTCCTAACAAGTATCAGGAAGTTTTGGCTATTTTGAAATTTTGCTCTATTTTTCAAAGCTCCTTCCCCCACCCTCAAAAAAAGCTTGTTTCTACAGGAGATGCTATTTGTTGTCATTGTTGAGTCATTTCAGTTGTGACCCCATTTGGGGTTTTCTTGACAGAGATGCTGGAGTGCTTTGCTATTTTCTTCCCCAGCTCATTTTACAGATGAGGAAACTGAGACAAACAGGATAAGGAGACATGCCCAGGATCACACAGCTAGTGAGTAGCTGAGGCTGGAGGCAATACTAATTACAAAACAGACAGTGCAGATAAATAAAGATCAGGTAATTAAAACTGATGACTTACCAACTGTAGAGAATCTAACAGCAATTGGAGTCCTTTTCCCAACATGCTCAAACACCTTTGCCTTGCAATATTTGGTAATGTCATGAGTGACTTCAAAATATCCGAATGCTCCTATGAGACAAGCACACAAAACACCACAAATAAAAAATGAGTCCCTCTCTTGTGCCTGCCTATGAGAAGTAGAAAGTAGCCCTGTTCTCCAAGAGTTTATAGTCTATAGATGTAAAGGAAATAGTGTGTATGTGTTTAAATGCTAAAGCAGGAGCACTGGGCTGGAATTCAGTTAATATGATCTAAAATGTGTTGGAAGAACTTCACAAAGGTGCTAAATCTTGAGCTGAGGTTTACAGGAAGAGTAGCATTTGTAAAAAGAGAGAAAGAATCCTAGGCTGGGGGAAAAAACCAGAAAAGGCACCTTAGGGCAGGAACGATATTAGCCATTCATTGAAGATGGCATAATGCTGAATTTAAAATCATAAAAATGAAAAATCTTGCAAAACTGCTCAGAGAGATAGATGAGTGGGGATGGATTACATGATGAGATTCAGGTCTCTTCCAATAGAGGGAGTAAATTAGCAAGTTTTCCAACAGAAACTCCACAGAGCAGAGAGATTCAAGTCCCTATGCTAGAATTGGACAAATTATTTCATCATTAAGACAAAGGTATAAAATGAGGGCTTGAGGATATCCATTTTCAACCCAACCAGCATAAAATAATTATTGTACAACAGCTAAAATGCATCTCTCACCTGCTCCTTTAGCATGGACAACTCTCTCAGGAATTCTTTCTCGGTCAAAGTGAGCCATTTCATCTGTGAAAACCACATCTTGAACGAGAAGGGGCCCCCGAGGTCCCACACTCAAAATATTAAGCTTGTCTCCTACAGGATTACCAGATCCTGTGGTAAGTTGTGAAGGATTCTAAAAAAAGAGGGGCATAGAAAAATAATCCACACTTAAAAAGGATATTTAATTAGTTAATATCAACATGTCTCCAATTTACATGATCACAATGGGTGATCTATTCTATACCTTTCCACTTGACCCATGAAATGTATCATCCCTATCATCCTGCTCAGCTGTGATTTTTCAGAACACTTGCTAAATTTTCCATTTGTATTTCAGCCACGGTCGGTAAACATCCCTACTTGGCTATGCTACTGGTTCCAAAGCAAAAAAAAAAAAAAAAAAAAAAAAAAAAAAAAAAAAAAAAAAAAGGAGGGGGGGGCTTCTGAGGCTCAGCTCATGGATCTCCTGAGGTCACGGAGTCTGACCCAAAGCCATAGCACCCTCCCTCCCAAACTGCTTTATGCTTAATTACTTGGCATCTCATCTTGTTATTATTTATTTTAAATATATTCATCTATATTTTGTGTCTCCCCTCACTAAACTGGAAGCTTTCTGTGGGTAAAAATACATATACTATATACATAAATATATAATACATAGAACAATACAAATACATCATTATCTGTATCTCTAGTTTGATACATATAGTAGCTATGTAGCATTTGTTGACTGAAGACATCAGCCATGGATAAATGCCTAGCAACTTATTGTTAAAAACTGACATTGCTATGGGGCTTTAAGGCTTACAAAGCATTTTATATAGACATTATTATCTTATCTGACACAATAAGTATTTCTCTCTCTCTCTCTGTGTATATATATATATATATATATATATATATATATATATATATATATATATATATATATTTACATCTATAAGTATTTACTACCTGAATTTTACAGTCAAAGAAATCAGAGAATCAGAGATTCAGTCCCAAAGTCAGAAAGCTGGGGGTGAAATTGAAGGAAAGGAAAGAGATTGAGCATTTATTCCCTGCCTGCTATATGCAAGCACTGGGTAAGTAATTAGCCTTTTATAAACAATATCTCATTTGATTCTCATAATTATCCTAGGAGGTAGGGGTTCTTATTACCTGCTGCCAGAGCTAGCCCTCTGCCACACAGAATCCAGAATCACCTCCTTGTCACAATGAAAGTTTAGATCAGGGCTTCCTAAACTTTTTCCACTTGCGACTCCTTTTCGTCTGAGAAATTTTTACATAACTTTGGGTATATAAAATAGATATACAAATCAAATATTTACTGATGATAAATCACAATTTCATGACCCCCACTTTTGGGCAACATGATAGCTGGTGTTTTTGCTCCATAGAATAAAAAGATGCTGCTTAATTTGTGATAATGTAGTTCTGTCTACTTTGCTGACTTTAGAAGCCTTTTCTTCTTCCTTCTGGAGACCTCGGATGGGGTCACAAACCACAGTTTAAGACAACAGATTTCAGATGACAATTTGAGGGGAATGTGATTGTCAGGGATAATGTATATTTCAAAACAAGCACTTTACATGAGGCTCATTATACAGGTGATTTATGACTGTGGTTAGTATTAGAGCATGGCAAACAAGAGCCTGAGTAATTTATTAACTTTCTTCATATTAAATATACTTCCTCTAATGATCCCATCCTCAAAAAGGCACGAGGAACATTTTACTCTAATTGAAAACAAGGTTTTTTTTGGACTCTGACAACCTATTTTCTAAAGCTAGAGAGAGCCTTTCTGATGATTTACTTTCAGTGGATTTTTAAAAAGTTAAAAGAATAAACCAGAGACAACTAGGTGGTGCAACAGATAAAGCACCAGCCCTGAAATCAGGAGGACCCAAGTTCAAGTCTGGTCTCAGACGGATTTAACACTTCTTAGCTGTGTGACCCTGGGCAAGTCACTTAACCCCAACTGCCTTAGCAAATAAATAAATAAATGAAGGAATGAATAAATAAAAAATAAACCAGTCAGAGAGAAAGAAGAGATCTGGAGCAAGATATCCCTTTCTAAAAATTTAATTTGTCAAAATGTGATTAGGTAAACAAAGAGCCAAAAGGAATGAAGATGTCAGCCCTGAAACTATAAATAAGTACAACAAGGAATTCATTTTTTTAAATTAAATATAAAACTGAATCTTTCAGCCATGGATTCTTGATGCAAAGGCTGAACCATCGTGATACAAAAGCATCAGTACAGGAATCCCAAGAGATCTTCAAACCAAGACAATGGGTTTCTTCTAGTTGCCTTAATATGAATGATGTGGCTAAAAGAATAAAATGTGACCAGAAAGCAGATAATTAAAAGGAAGGAGACTCCCGATGTTTTCAAAATAAGATTCAGGTTAAGGGGAAAAGGTGAAATTAAAGGCAATAACCAATATTGGCTCCAGGAAGCTGATGATGTAACAAATTTCCTCCCTCTTCCCTGGAAAGAGGTGAAAGCTTTACAGGTAACCCAATGGTGTCTGTGTTGTCGGATAGAATTGGTTTTATTGTTGTTCAGTCATTTTTTAATCCTGTCCAATTCTCTGTGACTCCATTTGCTCGCTGCCCCAAAGACACTGAAGTGGGGGGCCATTTCCTTCTCCAGCTCATTTTACAAATGGGGAAACTGAGGTAAATAGGAGTGATTTACCCAGGATCACACAGCCAGTGACTTTTGGGGGCTAGATTTAAACTCAAGAAGATGAATCTTCCTGACTTCAGCATGGTGCTTTATCCATTGCACCAATCAGATGCCTGGGAATTGGTTTGAACTGTTTGTTGTTGTTGTTGTGGTTGTTGTTTTTGTTTGTTTTTGATGACAGAAGATATTGGGAAATCTATGCTATAAAATCTAAAAGACACCAATAAAATTTAAAATAAATCTAGAGGAGGGAATAAAAGAAATTAATAGTATTGACTCTAACCTGACTCTAGTTAAGGCTGCAAATTCTTGTAAAAATGATCCCATATTATTATCTAACTTAGGACACTTTAGGTCACAGAGACCCATGGTTCTGTATTTCTTCAAAGTGGGAAAGTGAAGCTCATTAGGAAACTGTGAGTGAATGGCAGTGTTGGAAATGGATCTTTACTATCTAAACATGAACCAAGCAGCGAGAGTCCTCTCAGAGGCCACAGGGAGCAAAAGAATCAGGAGGAAGTCAAACAGTCAACACTGTACAGCAATTACAGCTTCAGATCATTCACTTCAGGTCATTCAGAGAGATAAAGCAAACCCATGGTATAATGTAACCTGGCTAAAGGGACTGATGCATAATGTGCTCCAAGGTGAGAATTACCTCCTCTTTGCAAGGGAATAAATAATTTTCTCTTTAGATTACCATGATTAATCAAAGGACAAGAGGACTAGAAATTTTAAAAAGACATTGAACCTTTCTCTCTGACTTTAGAGAAGATAGCTACAAGTAGTTTAGGCAGCTGACTTTGTTCTATTAAAAAAAAAAATGCTAGTGTCTGAGGCCAGATTTTAACTCATGTCTTCCTTACTTCAGTCATGGCGTTCTATCTACTGCCTTGCCTAGCTGCCCTTTATTTATGATGAGGAGTAAATATTTGTGATTTATTTTTTATGAGGTCCTTTAAAATCATTTTTAAACAACTGATTTAAAAGCCTTTCCATATCATCAGGATTTTACTGGTGTCCATACTTCCTTTTACCAACACAAATGACAATCCTTTCATGAATTAGTCATTATCACCACCAATATAATTACATCTCACGTTTGAATTGTTCTTTAGATTTTGTAAAGTCCTTTATACATATCACCTCAGGTAAGTAGTGCTGGGAGAGTTTCTAGGGCCCCATAATTCATTCCCCTGTAACCAGAATCCATCTCTGGGCACTATTTGAAGGCTTTCCAACTTGGTAGGCCCTGCCTGAGCTTCCAGTGCCATAAACTCAGCCTTTAAGAAATTGTAAACCATTAAGAGCCAAATAAAAAATGTTTTAAATCACAAATAATAAGAAAATACAAAACAAGATAACTCCAAGTTTTCAGCTCATACCTAGAAAACTGGCAAAAATGAAAGATGAGAACAAGTGAGTGGGTGGGGAGAGGAGTAGGGTGGGAAAACTGTTGAGGGAGCAAAGCAGCCTAAAGGCAATTTGGATTTATGTGAAGAAAGTGACTAAAACAGCCATCCTTTCTAACCAAGCTCATTTACAAGTCTTTCATAATCATGTAGTAAATCTGTTTCTTGCCAGTCTAAGTTTATTTTGACAAGCAGGTCACCATCACCTTTCATATGTATGAATTAGTAGTTGAAAGGCACAGTGAAGTAAGGAGGTGAATCTGTTTTTTGCCTTCAAGTAAAAGAAGAAAAGGTTTCCAAAGTCAGCAAAATGGACAGAACTGCATTCTCACAAATTAAGCAGTATCTTTATTCTATGGGGCAAAAACATCAGCTGTCATGTCACCCAAAATAAGAGAAACACAGAAAATAGCAAACTTTTCATTGTTATTTTTTTTTTTTTTAATGTTAACCACCAAAGCTTGGAGAATGTCCTGCTACTTGGTTCCACATTGCAAGAGTGCCTCTTACACTGGCTGCTTTTGCCATACTTTGGAAGCTACAATATAATATATATATATATAATATATATACAAATATAATACAATACAAATATAATACAATATAATATATATATATATAATATATATACAAATAATAGCTTTGGAAGCTATTATTTTTATCCAAAATAATTGGAAATGCAGACACCATTCAACAAGTATTATGCAATGTCAACTGTACACTTGATACTGAAAGGCAGAGGTGTCAAACACACCCAGGGCCTTCAAGAATGTTCCCAAACCAGATTAAAATATAATTGGGAATAGATAAGTAATCAAAGAATTGCAACCAGTTCTCTAAAGAATAGCACAGTACTAGAAAGCACCTAGAGCAAATGCTCTAAATCACTAATAATAAGAGAAATGCAATCAACACTCTCCTGAGATTTCATCTCAACACCCTGTAAATTGGCTAAGATGAGAAAAAAAAAAAAAACCAAGATAATAAGTTAATGAATGGTGGGCTTGTGCAATGACAAGCATACTAATGCATTATTGGTGGAGCTGGGAAGTGGTTCAGCCATTTTGAAGAGCAAATTGGAATTATGTAAATGAAGTTACCAAAACATCTATATCCTTTAACTCAGAGACTCCACTATTGGATTTATATCTCAAAGAGACCATTAATATGAAGAAAGTCCCTATATATGCAAAATTATTTATAGCAGCACTTTTTTTTGTGATGGCTAAGAATCATTACAAAGTAGATGCCATTAACTGAGGAATGGATAAACAAACTGGGGTACACGAATGTGATGGAATACTGCTGTACTGTAAGCAATGATGTGTGTGATGACCCCAGAGAAGCACAAAAAGATCTCGATGAACTGATGCAGAGTGAATTCGACACAACCAAAGACAAAAGACAACAAGGTAAATGGAAGAAACCACACACTAAGAAGCAAAAGTAAATGTAACAAAATTACAAAAATCAGTAAAACTTGACAAGATATGAGAAGACACCACCAAATTACCCTATCATGGAGGTGGGTATTGTACCTCACACATGTTTTCAGCTTTTTTCAATATATAGATCAATCGTTTGTTTTTTTCCTTCTCTAAAAAAAAGTATGTATTATATATGCTGGCTCTCAGGAAAGAGCAAAAAAGAATATTATATGGGATAATTACGGTGATGTGAGAAATAGAAAGCATCAATAAAAACTAATTTTTAAAGTAATTGTGATTAAATAGCCTGCCCAGGCCATATATTAACTCAGGTCCTCCTGCTCTCTAGTCATTGTTATTCACTGAACCAACTTGCTATCCCCTAACATAAAAACCTACTACCCCCTAACACATAAAAATGTAACTGGGGGGGCAGCTAGGTGGCGCAGTGGATAGAGCACCAGCCTTGAATTCAGGAGGGCCCGAGTTCAAATCTGGTCTCAGACACTTAACACTTTCTAGCTGTGTGACCCTGGGCGAGTCACTTAACCCCAGCCTCAAAAAGAAAAAAAATGTAATTGGGAAATATTTAGCAAAATAAATTAAAATCCAATAAGACATAGTGTTCATATGAAACTTTCTACTTTAATATGTACATCTCTACAGGGATCCTTATGTATGATTCTGAGGCCCTATTTTATTTGCATTTGACACTACTGTTGTAGAGAAAAGAATAGCTACGGAATATCTGATGATATAGATTGTATATTTCTTTATTATTAGTTTAACAGCAGGTTACTGCATTTGATAAAGTGCCCAATTCCCCTAACACCACAATCTGTTCATGAGTTAGACGCTCCATAAACTACCTTCCCTTCGAGCTCACACCCTGGTTGCAAGTGTAGATAGCGTTGCCAAGGCAGGTGTATCTCCATACCTGTCAGGAGCACACCTTATTTATCAGGTGAATTCAGAGACCAGGTAAACAAGAGCCATGAAGTGTGGGGCAATGGAGTAAGAGCTGGCGAGGAATCATGAGAACTGGGTCCTGAGAACCTTGGACAAGTTACAGCTTGGCCAATCCTGGCCTCTGCTTCTCCTTCTCTAAAATGGGAGACCCGGAGATTTCTAAGGCCGCAGCATGAAAGGACTGAGTAGCAGAAGAGATCACCCAATCTAGGGGCTCTCACTTTCGTGGTTGTACCTTTCTGTTCAAACACAATTTTAGCACATTCACGTGGTCAAATCCTCTCCCATTATCATTTCTGATGCTTATTGACATCATCAAAACAAAAACAAAATACCCTGGAATGTTTCAGGATTTCTTACAGCAATCTGAGAAGTGCTGATCCATAAAAAGGCTCCAAAATCACTAATCACTAAAAAGGCCAGTTCAGACAACTCTAAGTTTTCCATTTGCTTCTACTTAGCAGATGTCAAAGAGGATAAAAAAATGGAATTAGTAAATAGTGTTGGAGCTTGGGGAAACAGGCACACTTCTTCAGAGCTGGGGAAGTCTGAAGAGATCTAACTGTTCTGGAAATAGCCCCAATAAAGGAGGGTCCAGAGTACGTACAGAATCTCAGAGTCAGAAGGAAACCAGAGACTCATCAGTTTAACTCCTTCCTGACTTCACAAGTAGGGGAATCCACAGGGCCCGAGTTCAAAACCAGACTGACAATTACAGCGTGATCTGGAATAAATCACCGGATCCCCCGGAGTCCTGGCTCCCTCACCTCTGAAGATCGGTCTAGCTTAGTGCCTAATGTCCTTAAGCTCTCGGTGCTCCGGGCAAATCTCTCGGAACAGGCTGCTTAGAAGGGTAAAGGGAGCTCCGCCTAACAACGAAAACAAAATCCAGTCTCCACTCCGGGTGAGGGGGACGTTCGCCTCCGCACCTCCCCTGGTGGAGGGCTCCGCACGGCTCTCCTTCCTGCAGTTTCTCTGACTTCCCCCATGGCCTATTTCAAAGCTGCGACCTCTGCACCACTTGGCAACCTCGCAACAACATACTTGGAGCTAGGTCCACCCAGGCGCTCGTGGGTTAGAGACATAGGGTGTTTTTGCCAAGGTTCCTTTCTCATGTGACACCCTTTAATCCTTTCTGTGAACCAGAAACTTTCTTTTGAAATCCGGATATCCCCCCCCCCCCCCCCGCCAGTCCCTCAGTTATTGGGATCCTGAAATAGACATTTCTCCCACCCCGCTCTATTAGCGGGCGTTGGAACTCTGCTTTAGAACCCGCGGGATCCTGACATTGATACCCTCGGCCCCCTCCGTTAGTGGGCAGTGACATCTTCCTTTGAAAGCCCGAGGGTACTGAAATTGACATTGCCCCTCTCGCTCTGTTAGCGGGCATTAGATCTTTAAAATCCTAGATCCTGAAACTGACACCTTCCTACCCCCTGTTAGCGGGCATTGGTACTTTCCTTTAGATGCTAGGATTCTGAAAATGATTTCACATTCCCGTCCCCCTCCGTTAGTGGACATTGGAACTTTCCTTCAGACACCCGGGGATCCTTCTCCACACACACCCTTCTGTTAGCGGGCATTAGAACCTTCCTTTGGAAGAGGGTCCCCAGACTAACATTCCACCCCTGGTCTGAGGCCACTGGAACCTTCCTTTGGAAGGCTACTGGCTTGTAAGTCCCGCCCCCCACCCATGGTCACTGGACTAATACTAAGGAAGGCCGAGATCATGGATTCCCCCTCCCCCCCACCAGCTGCATTGGATTCTTCCTCGAAGCGGTGACTCCCCCCGCCCCCAACGGTCAAAGGACGGCTCCTCGAGGTCGTCAGAGCCCGGGGCCGTTAAGTCTCCCGCAGTCTCTGTCCAGGCATCCTCCGGCCCTCTGGGAGGATCAGCCCGAGCCCGCGGGGGGTAGGCACCTGCGAGCTCCGCTGCTCCTTCCAGCGCTTCATCTGGTCACTGGCTTTGTCTCGGCTCTCCCCCATGGTGAAGCAGCGGGTGCACGGGCAGCAGAGGCGAACGCGCTCCGAACTGGCTGGCGGCGCTCCGCGCTCTGCCTCGCAGCTTGACTGACAGGGGCCCCGCCGGGCGCGGAAAAAGGCGTCAAGCTCGGCCAATCAGCGCCCGCCCTTCCGCCGTACGGCCCCGCGATTGGCTGGCGGCCTCTCGCTCTAGTTTAGTTTAGGTGGGATCTTGAGTTGGGCGGGCGGGGGTGGGAATGAGCTAGGGAGAAGTCCCGGAGGGATTCCGAAGGAAGCGGAGAAGAGGGTGGGAAAACGGACAGTCCGGGCAACCAGCATTTAATAAGCGCCTACTGTGTGCAGCCTTTTAGTCTTTCCAGTCGTGTCCGAGTCTTTATGACCCCGTGTGAAGTTTATGGGCAAATACATCAGTTTGCCACTTCCTTCAGTGGTGAATTAAGGCGGGGTCACCCAGCTAATAAGTGCCTGAGGCTGAATTTGAACTCGGGTCCTCCAGACTAAAACCCAGCACTCTAAGCACAGGGCCACCTAACCGTCTCTGCTGCTTGCTAGACATTACCCTAAGGGGCTGGGGGAAAGAATCAGATTTGGGGGTGGGGGAGACCATCTAGGCTGTCCTCATTTTACAGATAGGGAAACTGAGGCCCAGAGGTGAATGGACTCGCCCAAAAGTCACCCGCGTGTGAAGTATTTTAGTCTGTGTGTGAAACTGAAATTCTGGCCTGGGGCCAATTGACTAAGTGTGGTTTTAATTAATTCATATGATCACTCAAGAAAAATGTACAAATGTATACTATGTATCAAATTGCCTGAGGTAAATGTACAAATGTATACTATGTATCATATTGCTTGCAGTCTTAAGTAGGGGAGAGAAAAAATTTGGAGGATAAAATCTTATAAAAACGAATATTGAAAATTATCTTGGGGCAGCTGGGTAGGGGAGTGGATGGAGCAAAGGCCTTGAAGTCAGGAGGACCTGAGTTCGAATTTGACCTCAGACACTTAACACTTCCTGGAGTGTGACCCTAAGCAAATCACTTAGCTCCAATTGCCTCAAGTAAAAAGAAAGAAAAGAAAACTATCTTGGAAAAAATAAAATGCTTTTGAAAAAAAAAATTAAGTTAGCTAAGAAAAGCCCCCTCCAAAAAAAGAATTCCTCATCTCCTATAAAGTGGTATATATGGGCTGAATGAATACTTACTATCCTACTGTACTTTTTCTCTTAAGTAAAAGATTAGATAATTTAAATTTTTTTTTTTTTTTTTTTTTTTTTAGGATTAAATAAATTCTTAAGTAGAATTGTTAAACTACTGTAGGGGCTCTCCTCAGTGAGACAGCTCCAGACCTGGGGCACCTGAAGAAGTTACTTGCTGTCTACCTTCCACCTTGTCCCTGCCATCCTTTCATGGCATAAGAGCTTCCCAGTACATATAGTGTATATTTGTGAACAGGTTGGCTGGACCCTTTGGCCTATTTTCTCATTTGCTCCTTACCCCAACCTAGAGTCAGGACTGAACAACAACAAATGGACTGTGTTATTTTTTTTTAA
Source organism: Sminthopsis crassicaudata (assembly GCF_048593235.1). Classification (NCBI taxonomy): domain Eukaryota; kingdom Metazoa; phylum Chordata; class Mammalia; order Dasyuromorphia; family Dasyuridae; genus Sminthopsis; species Sminthopsis crassicaudata. The sequence goes on along the minus strand of NC_133622.1, from coordinate 223,419,656 downwards.
TTTTCCCAATTACATTTTAATCTGGTTGGTTTATTTGGGAATGTCAGGGCCCCATGGGCCACTAGGCCATGAGCTTGATACCTTAGATCTACATCATTGGAGAGAATTCCTAAATTAGAAGTGTTGAAGATGTTTTTATGTAAATCAATATTTTTAAATCGACACTCAACACCTAAGAATTGCTTTTCTTACATGACATGACATCAAGACACAGTTAACTAATATTTAAAAAAAAAAAAATCCAACTATTTGATGGGGGGGTGGGGGAGGGGGAGGCCAACAATCTGATTGTTTAGCCAAGAGAGTCAACTAACAGTACTGGCCCCATACATTCCCAATGTAAACTTTGCTGCATACAGTTCCAAAGGTCAGATAGCACATGACTGCAGTTTTCAGATAAATGAATATACCCAAGTCAAACTATCTTTCTGACCATTTGCTGGTTGTTTTTGTACTTTCTTGAGCATTCCTGTAAATTAGGACCACTCCTATTTCCTTAGAAGCAAAACAAGATTTCAGCACTTCAAAAATGTATTAAATACTAACAGTCTTCTAACTCAGCAAGTGAAGAAAGCATAAAAATAAAGAGGAGATTGCAAGGGTCACGCAGACACACACATTTCATAATGGGAACAATGCTTCATGGGATATAATGGAAAGAGATGGTAAGCAGGGATGTTTAGCCACCTATCTGTCTCACAGTACCTTTGTTGTTCAATGGTTTTCACTCGTGTCCCAGTCTCTGTGATCCCATTTGGGGCTTTCTTAGCAGATACTGGACTGGTTTGTCATTTGTTTATTCCTGCTGGTTTTACAGATGAGGAAACTGAGGCAAACTAGGGTTAAGGGATTTGCCCAAGGTCACGACTAATTAGTATCTGAGACAAATTTGAACTCAGGAAGATGAGTCTTCCTGACTCGTGGCCAGGTGCTTTATCCACTGAGCACCTAGCTCTGTATAGTATAACATGGATTATGTTCATTTATGATTTTCTAAGTCAATGTGTGGCCTGAAGATATCCCTTTTATATTTGAGTTTGAGGTCAGTGAAGTATATTAGAACTCATGCCTGTCTTCCCCTACCAAGGGATGTTAATACATACCATCCAATAAGTCCACTGTACAGAGTCTACCCACCACAATACAGATTTTCCTTATTGATCTTTTAACATTCTGTGGGCTTACAGGATCGCACAAAAATTGAATATCTGTTATCTTATCTTTTTACTATGTGATTGCTTCACTACCTTCTTCTGATCAGACATGGCTTGTAAAACATCCTTTCCACCAAAACAGGAACAAAACTCTCTTGTAAACTAGTCCACATCGGTCCTTCTGCAGCCTACCTACATCCATCTCAGATCATCCCAGAATCTGTACTGCTTCTGAGACTGTAATGTGCTGGGGGTTTCACACCAAAAGAATACTGGTGTGTTTTTGTAATGGTTTTGTTTTAGGGAACAGCTGAGGATCATCAAAGACACTGGGTAATTTCTCAAATATCATTGAGTCCACTTTTTTCCTCTATTTCAAGGACAAACTTAATTTCCATTGTCAGTGCCTGTCCAACTCTACATGGATGTATATTACATCATGGATTGCCCATGCCATTAAATACTATAGTCTGGGAAGTAAGTACTCATCATCCACTTGGAATTCTTTGTGTGGATTGTTAGGCTGAACTCTTTTGAGTAGTTAGCAAGAAGCTGCCATACTATTTTGGAACTGATGCAATCATCAATGTCACTTGCAAACAGGAGCACCTGGAAAACATCATCATCAGGAAATCTCTTTTCCATTTGTATGCTTTGCCATTTGTACATCTTCCATTTGGAAGATGGGACAAACATGGGACAAACAGCCTCTGCCTGTGTCATGTCCTGCCCTCTCTTTTTTAATGCTAATAATCAGAAAATCATTGAAGCAAGTTAACTTTAATTACACCAATCAGGGACTCTTCTATATCATATTGTTATGTTAAACATTTTGTTGGAAGATAGTGACTTTGCCATTATATAAGATGTGTATATATATGTGTGTGTGTATGTGTGTGTGTTTGTGTATACATATATATAAATAGATATACCACATATACTTATATGATTTGTGTGTATATGTATATATGCTAATTTATGGATGTGTACACAAATGCACTCATATAATTAGTATATATACACATTTATAAATGTATTTAATAAGTATTTAAACATATAAAAACAAAACTATATTATCCTCTCTATATATACATTAGTGTATGTATATACATATACATACACACAAAATTCAGAGATACATATTATATACATATATACTATTTGGGTATAAAAATCAGCTATTCATATGTTTCATATATGCAGATATAAAATAGTCTTTAGTTATACAGAATTGCTTACACTTCTATCATGGGTGCTTGGTATATAAACAATCATGGAAATTTTAGACCATTGTTTTACTTTTATAAAAGTATTATTAACCATTTTTAAAACTGAGTCTGTAATTTCATCAGTGGAAGGAGTTCTTTGTGAGGAATTTCTTCTCTTAATGGTTATGGAGAAGCACCTGCTCTTCACGTTATAATCCTGGAGAAGCCTAGTTCACTAAAAATTAAATGACTTGCTCAAGGTCATCCGGTCAATATGATCAGCTCTCTCTCCATGACCCTCACCTGCTTTTCAGCATTACAGAAAAGTAAATCAGTATATTAAACATTGGCATTCACTTGGTCAACTGACCCATGGCCTGAACTCAGACTAATGATTCTATCAGTAACAAAAATCAATAAGAGTTGAGTAAATTATAAATAAATAAAATTAAAGATGTGAGGTACGCTTTGTTCTCTACATAAACTTGTTTCTCTTTCTCTCTTTTTTAACCTCTTATAGTCAATGATGGTTTAGAGCAGAGGGCTTGTTAAACTTTTTCCACTTGTGCCCCTTTTCACCTGAGAAATTTTTTCACATCCCCAGGTATGTGTGTATGTAAAATAGGTATGCAAATCAAATATTTACTGATAATAAATCATAATTTCACAACCCCCACTTTCAATTATGCAACCTTATATGTTTAAAAAACTTTGAGCATTAAGAGCTATTTCTGTGCTTCTGACCAAGAAAAGGAACAACTTGCTGGTTTCAGGTGTCACTACATCCTGTACCTCCAAATATTTTACCTAAACACTACTAAATTTACATTATCTCCATGCACAGAAGCATATTTCATTGATTGATTGGGGCTAGAATGTGAAATTTAATTGAGACATTGAAATAAAAATCATTTCATGCCTTTAAAAATAGAACACAGCAGCAAATACCCAGGATCATCTTTTTTTTCAATGAAGATTTTTCAAAAGGTTTTACTTTAAAAGACTGTTAAATAGCAAAGCAGACCAACATCACACACTCCTATATCCTTCCACCACACACATCCAAAACAAATTCTTACCAGAGTCCTCCTTAATAGACTGACCCTTCACCTAGAAAAAGATCATCTATCTGAGAGCCCATGTGGCTTCAGAAGGGGCCAAAGAACATTCTATTGCCCGACAACTCCAGAAAAAAAATTCCAGAAGCAGGAGGTCTGTATACAACATTTGTAGATCTGACCAAGGCCTCTGATACTGTCAGGCGGGAGGACTTATGGAAAATTATGTCAAAATTCAGTTGCCCAAAGTTTATCAATAGATTATGCCCTTTTCATGATGGCAAGCTTGGACAATGGACAGTGCTCTTGAGCTTTCCCAGTCACCAGTGGAGTGAAACAAGGCAGTGAGCTTGCTCCCATGCTTTTTAACATGATGTCTTCAGCCATGTTGTCAAACACCTTCAATGTGGACAAACATGGAATCAAAGTCAGCTACCATACACATGGTAAATTCTTCAACTTGAAAAGGTTACAAGCCAAAACCAAAGTGGAAGGTTTTTTGTTTTCAGGTAATTGTGCACTCACAGCAGCCTCTGAAGCTGAGATGCACCAAAGTATGGATCAGCTCTCTACTGCTTGTAAAAATTTGGGCCTAACAATACCAAGAAAACCCAGGTCTTCCATCAGCCAGCACCACTCCATCTATAAATGGAACCATCACTTAACAGAAAATAGGGAAGTTTTGAACGGCAGTATGCTCTCCTGGAATGAACACATTGATAATGAGATTGAGGCATGCATTGCCAGAGCCAACTCAGTGTTTGGGAGCCTCCAAAGGAAAGTGTGGGAGAGGAGAGGAATTAGGCTGACAATGAAGCTGAAGGTCTACAGAGCCACCATGCTGATCTCATTGTTGTGTGCCTGTGAAACCTGGATCGTATACTATGGCCGTGCCAGGAAACAGAATTGGTTCCATTTGAATTATCTTAGGAAGATTCTGAAGATCACCTGGCAGGATGAGGTACCAGACACTGAGGTTGGTTCTCCAATTAAATTGCTAAGTACTCAAACTCTACAGCAGAGAGCACAATTCTGTTATGCTGGCCACCTTGTTTAAATGCCAAATATGTACTTGCCAAGAAGACTATTTTGTGGAAAATTCACACAGGGCAGACACTCATAAGGATGTAAGAAACAACAATACAAGGACACTCTCAAGGCATCTCTTAAGAATTGTATGACATGGGAGACATGCACAGGACCTCCCAGCATAGCATGTCCTCATCAGAGAAGGTGCTATGCTCTATGAACAAAGCAGAATTGAATTAGCCCAAAAGAAATGTAAAATGCACAAAATTAGAGAAGCTGCCCCAAATGTTTGAATAACTATTTGTGTCAAATCTGTGAAAAAGCTCTCTGAGACTGTATTTGTCTGAGCGGCCACAGTCTAATTTGATTTTAACAATTTGGTCTTCTTCAAGAACGAAGGACAACAATCAAGCAACCACTTTATCCATAATACTATAATAACTTTGAATGCTACTTCATGACTATCTTAAAAATTAAAGATATATTTTAAGTTCATCAAATAATAGGATTACAAACTTGAAGTTCCATGGAAATTTGGAGGACATCTAATCTCATTTAAGAAAAGGAAACTGAGGTCTAGGGATGTTAAGTTACTTGCTTGAGGTCACACAAGCAATAATTGGCCAAGCCAGATGTAAAATTCTAGATCTGTTGTTCTAAAAAAAAATGTCTTGGATGGCTCAGCCACCTTGGCTCCCAATTCTCAGCAGCCCAAGCACAGTGATGGAAGCAGGGATGCTCCGAAACAGACTAAGTACTGTGTGCCTTGCTCAATCTGCCCATATGGCCCTAAGAGGGAGAAAAAGTTCACAAAAGTTCTCCTTATGTCTTCTCTTCCCCAAAAGTCTCCAAACAATACTGGGTGTTTTTAAGATAGCAAATGCCCTAGCTGCTTGCAGCCACTCGGTGGTAGCTCCTTGCTGGAAGGGCCTGGCACTGGTGGGATTAAGCAAATCCTCTCCCTCTAACTCCACAGTACCCACATGGGCTCAGGGTCACAACTTCCATCAGCCTCTTCTTCCCTACACTTTCTCCTGAGAGGTAGGGTGTGGGGTGTAGGGGGAAATGGGGCTGCCCCTCCTCCCATCTCCGCAAAAATGGTGGATGGTCTGGCATGACAGCCAAAGTACATATCTTGATTAGGTAAACATGATCCTGCTTTGGGGGCTGCCTCTACTTTGATCTTTTCTGACATTAGATGAATTAGTGTTAATCCCAATTAGATAGATGCATCTGGGATTGGAAGCCACCTTGTGAGTTCAAAAGTTTCAACAGTCCTGAATCCTTTGGTTATAGCTGAGTCAACCAGAATAAAGAGAACAGTGCAAAGTCAAGTGAAATCTAAAATGCCTTTTCAGCAATCCCACAAACTATTTTATGTCCTGATGTTATTTAAAGTATCAACTTCCTTAAAAAAAAAACTACTCTCCTATACTGTTGTTATAAATTACTGAGTGCTGTTTTTGTCTTCCTATCGATGTAAGCTTGTGAGTATTTTTTTAAGCTTTTTTATTCTCAAAACATATACATGGATAATGTTTCATCATTGACCCTTGCAAAATCTTGTGTTCCAATTTGCCCCCTTCTCCCGACCCTCTCCCTTAGATGACAAGTAGTCCAATATATGTAATGCATGTTAAAATATATGTTAAATCCAATATTTGTAAACATTTATACAATGATCATGCTGCACAAGAAAAATCAGATCAAAAAAATGAGAAAGAAAATAAAATTCAAGCAAAAAAATAACAAAAGAAATTAAAAATGGTATGTTGTGATCCACATTCAGTTCCTACAGTGCTCTCTCTGAGTGTAGATGTCTCTCTTCATGTGAGTATTTTGTGTTTGGCATTTCTTTTGTGTGTAGGAAATCAATACCTTCTTGTACATTTTTTATATTGGGCATTGAGTACCTTCATACTCTTTGGGGAAACCCTAATCCTGAGGCAAAACATGAGTCTTAAACAATTTTCTTCAAAAACCCTGAGGTTGGAGTTTAAAAAATGAAGATCTCTCAATAGGGGCACCTAGGTAACGCAGTGGATAGAGCACCATTGAATTCAGGAGGACCCGAGTTCAAATCTGATCTCAGACACTTAACATTTCCTAGCTGTGTGACCCTGGGCAAGTCACTTAACCCCAGCCTCATTAAAGATCTATCAATATATAATGTGTAGGAAAAAAAGAAGTCTAATCCTTCTAGGTAATCCAAATCCCTTAAGGGTAAACCCCACCTGGACAACATATACATGGGTCCAATGAGAAGGCTATGTCAGTGCAGTTTAATTGAGGATTTAAAATTTAGTTTTTCTACTTTTTTTATTGCATGTCCAATTCATTCATTTGCTTCTTTCTCCTCTTGAAAGTATTTGGGGAAATATACATTTCCCCCCTAAGAATTGTTTTCCTTTTTAGTGAAGAAAAAGAGGAAGATTGACTTAGACTTGATGAACTCTACAGGGTTCTTAATTGTTAGATTTAAATAAGAAATCACTATAAATGTAGAGAGTACACTAAAATATAATGTACTAGAATGAAATCCAGTAGTATTAATTCAGGTATTTCTTGATTAAAACCAATACTTCATACTGTGAAATATAGTTTGTTAAAGACATCCAGGAGTATAGATAGAGTACCTCCCTGAAACTCTTTGTAAAAGAGTTTTTAGTCATCAGTTCTTGGCAGAAAAAAATGATTTGAACTAGTTTTATTTCTTTTGGCAGGAGACAGGCACTCAAAGCAGAATGGGAAGCCATAGTAGAAACCTGGTAAATTTGTTTATTTGCTCACATTTCCCATCCACCCTTCTTCTGACCTTTTGAAAATGGCCTGCATACTTTCAAGTAATTATTTTCCCTATGTTCCTGAGAGATCAGGTAAGTGTTGAGTCAGGAGAGCCTAGAATTATTGCACACAAATTAAAAATAAAAAGGTGCATTCTGGGAAGGTTTCACGGCCAAGATTTCACTTTTGACCAGTGACCAACAAGCAATGATCATTATATGATTTTGATTTGAGGGGGCCCAGGCTTGAAGGTAGGGAGAAAAGATTAAAGTGCCATCAGTTGGGGAGGAGGGAAAGCAGAATGTGTTTAATCTTTCAATCATCACCATGACACATATTTCATATTTTTCTTACTCTTTGGCATGCTTTTTCATGTTTTCTTCTCCATCTTTTCATTAGTAACTAAGTTGATGTTTCATCATGAAACAGAAAGGAGCCAAGTTTTCAAAGGCTGAATGCAAACTCTAGCAGATATATAGCAAGTGAGAAGGTTTTCAGTATGGACCTAGTCATGAACTCTGTTGTCCATTCTCCAAGGACCAGACTAAGTTTAGAATCTCATTGATATAAGAATGACAACCCAATGGTTCCTCTGTTTGGCTCAGGAATCTGGCTTTTTTTAGTCTCCTAATACCACCCTTTGTACATTTTTAACTTTTTTTGGTATTTATAACAACACATCAAGTATTTCTACCAAAGCATACAGTATTACATGGGAGTGTATTATGGGAGCCACCTGCCAGTGGCTGCTGGGGATCTAATTTTGACCAGCAGAACAGATCCCTTCTTGTGAGAGGATGATAACGATACAAGGAGACTGAGAGGCAGTTGCATTCTCTGGCCTCCCTCCTCTTCCCTCTTGCCTCCAATTTATTTCATTCCCAATTCACAAGCAACATCTGTGTCATTATTGCAATTCCGTAAAGTGTGCTGTGATTCCCAGCTGTGGAGGCTTTTCAGAGAACGGGCCTCTTAATGGTACAATCCTCTTTAACCCTTTACAGACTTTCTGGGTTTCCATCTTAGCCATGGTCATTAACATGAGGGCAGACAATTACTTGAGCTCAGGACATAGATTCCCAATTGTGTTAGTATCCTCTCTTCAGAAAAAAATCTACTTTCCCTCTCACCCTACTCCCCACCTTGGAATAGAAAGAAAAATAAAATTTTTGTAATAAGCACGCATAGTCTTCTGAGCATTGGCCTTCGGTTAGAGTCAGGAAGATCAGAGTTCAAATCCCATCTCTGATACCTACCAGCTGTCTGATTCTAAGTCAGTCACTTAACCTGTCTGTCTCAGTTTCCCTATCTGTAAAATCTACATCATAGAGTTGTTGCAAGGGACAAATGAAATAAAATACGTACAGCACTTTAAAAGTGTTTTGATGCTAGTTATTAGTGTTATTGTTGTTATTATTTATATTATTAGTTAAACAAATCAAATTCCCACATTAGCTGTCAAAAAATTATCTGGATCTAGTCTGTCGCTTTTATGTCAGGAGGTGGCTAGCATGTTTCCTCATGAGTCCTCTGGAATTTTTATTGGTCATCATATTGAATAGTTAAATCTTTCAAAGTTCCAAGTCATTTGTTTTATTAAGGTTATAATCATTTTTGCTGTTGTATAAATTGTTCTTCTAGCTTGGATCAGTTCATCCAAGTTTCTCTGAAACCATCTCCTCCATTTTTTATATCACATTACACAAACTTTAACTTGTTCATTCTTCAGTTAACCCACTTCGTATCCAGTTCTTTGTCAACACAAAAGCTGCTTTAATTATTTTTATACATGTGGGTTGTTTTTGTCTTTCTTTGATCTCTTTGTGGTAGCTAATCTATTCTTTTTTAGCCTTATCGCTTCTCTTTATGCCAGTAATTTTCCATCTAGGCACCTAGGTGAGGCAATAGACTGAATGCTAGGACTGGAGTCAAGATTTTTATGGTCAGTCATTTTCAGTCCTATCTCATACTTTATGACCCCATTTCAAGTTATCTTGGCAAAGAGACTGTAATAATTTGTCATTTTCTTCTCCAGCTCATTGTACAGATGGGGAAACTGAGGCAGACAGTATTTAAATTACTTGCCCAGGGTAACACAACTTACTAGAACTCAGGAGGATGAATCTTGACTCCAGGCCCAGTGCTCTATCTATCCACAACACCACTTAAATGTGAATTCAATTCCAGCCTCAGACACTTACTAGCTGTGTGATTCTGGCCAAGTCTCTTAAACTCTATCTACCTCAGTTTCCTCAACTGTAAAATAGGAATAATAATAGCACCTACCTCTCAAGGTTGTGAGGATAAACAGACATAACATTAAAAAGCACTTAGAACTGTGCCTGGTAAATAGTATGTGCTTAATGTTTCCTTCTTTCATGTAACACATGACTCCCCTCCAAGGATCTTAATATTTTTAGTCAAACTAGGCTACTAGACTTTTCTGTCCTCCAAAAAGAATCAGTATTCTGCCTCCTGCCTCAATACATTTTCACATGTCATATCCTATGCTTGGAATGTACTCCTTTCTCAGTTTCACCTTCTAAATCCTTCTCTTCAAGATTCAATTCAGGGGGCAGCTAGGTGGCCCAGTGGATAGCACATCAGCCCTGAAGTCAGGAGGACCAGAGTTCAAATCTGGACTCAGACACTTCCTAGCTGTGTGACTCTGGGCAAGTCACTTAACCCCAATTGCCTCAGAAAACAAAAACAAAAACAAAAACATAGATTTAACTCAGATGTTACCTCCTCTATAGTCTTCACTGATTCTTAGCAAAGAAAATGGTCTTCCTCTCCTCAAATTTTCCTAGGACACATTGTCAGGATCCGTCTTTTGCCTGCATCATACTCTACTTGATATTATACTTTTCCACATACAAATAACACTGTTCTCTTTCTCTTCTTTGTCACTTAGAAGAAAACTCTCTCAGGACAGAGATTGTAACATTATTTACATTTGTATACTCACTGTCTTGTCTATAGTAAGTAATTAATATCTTTTGAATTCAATTGAATGAAAGTGAATATTAGAGCATGGAATATTGTGATTTGCATCAATGGGTGAGAATTACCCTCATTCATGAACTTATCAATTATTGAATGATATATTGAAGTCAGAAATAAGCATCACTTTAACAATAGAAGGCATCTTAAAATCCTTCTATAGATAGCATTAGCAAATATCTTGGCCATTGTAAGAAGAATTATGAGCTTTTCCTACTTTTATCCTGCACTAACATATATCTGGTCTAGATAATTAAAGGAAAGAGAAAAGACTTCGAAGTAGAAAGTTTTTATTCTTAAAGATATGATAGCATTCTCTTTGGCCTTTTGGCTAAAGCTATATATAAATATTTACAAGTTTACTTTTTTAGAGAAATATCTAGTTTAGTTTTGGTTTTCAGTTATCTCTACCTCCTAAAGGAGTCATACTCTATAAGGTATATGAAGATAATTTCAAGTCTTTGTTGAATATTCTGCACTTCTTAAAAATCTCAATGAGATTCCATGAACAGACCTATCATAATAAACACAAATTTATAGGAGGTATTATCAACCTTTGCCATGTTTGCTCAAAAGTGGTATGCTAGCCCCTAGATTAACAATTGCCCCATGTAGGCTTGGGACTGTTTTAGCAGAAGATCCTTGAACTTCTTTCTAATAGAATTCAGCAAACTACCACACTGGATTAGAATATATTCTCATTTGTAAAATCTTATGGAGTAGGATGGTAGAAGATTTTGAACAATATCATCTCATGAAACTGCAAGAACACTCTTATGAAAAACTTGGCAGGAGAATGGAATAAGCCATTTATTAATTAAGCCAAAGGTAGTATGAAACTAGCGCAAAAAAGAGAAGATGGAAAATACCTATAAAGACATGATAAATAAATAGATAGATGATAGATAGATAGATAGATAGATAGATAGATAGATAGATAGATAGATGGATGATAGATAGATAGATAGATAGATAGATAGATAGATAGATAGATGATAGATAGATAGTAGAAGAGTATTTGTCCTCTACTATTATAGTCTTTGAGATGCTGAATGAGGAAGCAGAATTCTTCATTAAGGACTGTAATGTCAGAGAACAAGTTTTCTAGGACTCTATCCATGGAATCCAAATTCATACATTTACATCATTTATTTGTTGAACTAGACTAAGTGTATACTCGGCTAATACAATTTTGAAGTTGTCAAGTGATTAACTCGAGATTTCTGAAAGCAGCTAAAATACCTAAAACTCAGAAAAGTTTTGACATTATTTTACCCTAAAAGTGATAGAATAATCAATAATTATCATACTATATATATATATATATATATATATATATATATATATATATATATACTTTCCCATTTTTATCACATTTTAAAGAATATTTTGTAATTTAACATAGAGCAAATACTGAGTTGAAGCCCTAAACTGGTGACCTTGCACCATCAGTTCTGACTTTTCCTTAGCCATTATGGTTTGCCTGAGTTCAGCTTAGAAAAAGCCTACGCCCTAAAAGTATACTCTCCATCACCCTAAATCTCAGCCCCTCAGAGGGCCAATTCTACTTTGGTAATTTCCTTAAATAGACATGTAAAAGAGAACTCAGTGTACAAACATAAATCAAGTATAAGACAAATGGCTTACTCCTATTGAAATAATATAATAATAAATATAAGAGAATTATAGCACTCATCACAGAATGATTAGAACAGAATTAAGTAAAAGCTTATTACTACTGGTATAGTAAGCTGAAAGCCAAAGGGGACAGACACCTCATCAGAACATAGCACAGTTGAGCAAGGATTTAATTAGGGATTTCACATTTTACCTCTGCATCAAACTATTTGACTTAATCTTCACAGGAGCCTCCCTTTTAGATGTAGAAACCTCCTATGGAACCAGTCACTGTAACTGTACTTACAACACAACCACTCGGGGAGATGAGATAGCTATCACTCCAAGACAAATTTCACATGACTTCTACTAAAAGGGGAAGGAAAAAAAAGAGCAATCAGGAGTCCTGAGCACTGACTAGCTTATCTAAATCCTTTTGGGCATTATCTACCATCTGGGCAGGGTTGCCTCTGATTTTGGAGAGAAAATCCACCTTCTCTAAAAACAACATCTTGTCGTCTAGAGAGAGGAAGCCTAGAAGAAATCAGATGGAAGTAATTTCCTCTTGAAAAGGTCCTGTCTGACCTAAGCTCTTCAGCCTCAGCTGCTGAGCAGGAGACCTTCAGAGAGAAGTCATATATGCCAGAAGCTGGGCTCCCAGCTTTCCCTTATGGATGACAAGAATGTCAACTCTGTGTGTTCCATATGAAGAAAGGAGCTGTTGCACATAATCTAGAAGCATGGCCAATAAAATTTTGAGATAAGAACAGACAGGACCTTATAAATTATATTCTATAGACAACAACTAACAGAAATATCTAGAAAATACAGGATCATCCCACAGTTATTGCTTGTTGATTATTTGATTCTGTAGAGGAAAACGATTGGGACCTTAAGCTCACTTTCAACAAAATATTTTCTATGCACAAGACAAGATCATGAATGATTTTTTGAAAGATGTATCAATAAAGATAACTTATGCCCTTTGATTATTAACATAAATGAGGCCTAAAACAGAGAGAAGTATCCTACTGGACAAAGACATTTACCTCTTTCAAGAAAAATATATAAAACAGAATCTAACTGGGAGAGCTGGATTTCATCTAATAGATGGTGTAAACCTCCAAATATTCCTGTTTGTGAATCAGGTTGTTATAATTGTATCAAACTTTACGGAACATACTAAAAGAGATCCATGATGCGAGTTCAGCCTAACCACAAAAGAAAAACAGTGGATGAATAATTCTTATTGATCAGATCTTAATATGAAGATGGATTGATAACCCATAAAACTGGTTCATTAGTACAGATTTCTCATACAAATAAATGATGAGTTGAATCTGACAATTTAACAAGAGGATTAGAGTATGTTAGATTTCTAGGAAGAAACTGTATGGTGTAGTTAATAACCTTAAACTCTTCCCTGAAACAAAAGCCCATCTTTTAAAACCTCATTTACTACCAAAGATATTGAATGGTTGCAAGACATAGAATTCCATGGTTGCCAAAAAAAAAAAAAAAAAATTAAAGTTCAGGTCATGCAAACAGCAGAGCAAAGACTTGTGAAGTAGGCATGAGTGGGCTACAAAACACCAGAGACTAAGAACTGTGGAAGTGAAAGTGGAATAAAGGATGCCATCAGAATGATATAGAACTAGAAATGAAGGTGGCTCATTGACATGATGAGAGTAAGAGATGTCCAATGGATGACCTACTGTTCTCTTGATAAGCAGAATGTCAAGAGAACCCCCATCAGCACGTTGAGGGGCACTCCCATGAAGGATTCCCAGGAGGATGTGAAAATGAATCCCAAGGGATGAGAGACCATGATAAGGTACTAATGTAATATAGCTTCTAGGGGAGACAGCAATAGTTTTTAAGGTCTCCTGACCCTAGGGGGTTTCTGTTCTAACAGTCTAACAATCAGTGATTCTAAATCTTCTGGCTTTGAAATTTGTGATCCTGAGGCCCTCTGATCCAAGAATGCTATTGTTCCATCAATGATTTGAAAAGTTCACTGGCCTAGGAATATAATGATATTTCTTCCCTTAGACTTTAGGGAAGATATATTAGTAATCCTGAGATTATTGTTCTAACAACCTGTCAATGATTTCAAGTCTTCTGGCTTTAGAATAGTCCTACAAACATTACTGTGGGTTGCTCAGTGGTAACCAAATTCTGAGACCACTCCTTGGTTCTGCCTCTAGGCCCAAAAATTAGCATATCAATGACATGAAGAACTGGATAAATGTGTTTCCTTGCTTCGGTTTCTTTGCTAAATTTTCTTGGAATTTAGATCACTTCAATTGGCATTACAATTACAATAAACTTTGTCCCTTGACATAGTCTCAAGTCTGCAGTTTCTTTTGAGGCACCTTGGACACTGGTCTGTGACCCCTAATCTTTTTGGAGTCCCTTCCCAAGCTCAACAGTACCATCCAAAATATCAGAAATGAAGAGTCAAAATATCCAGAAGAAGTCACTGGAATGTTTAGGAGAATCCTCATGAAGGACACAAGTCACAAAGGATGAGAGGTCATAGAGTACCATCCAGACCATTAGAAGACATGTCCTCATAAATAGGTACATAAAGACAAAGTATTAATATATCACAATATCAGAGTTATCAGATTAAAAAAGTCAAGAGTAATAAAAGAAAATATTTGCAGAATGACCAATGTAGTTATTGTCCTTTGTTCTCAAATGACATCATATTGTTAAAGTCAAGTTATAGTATATCTGGCTACAACTGATCAGTCGAATATAAGACATGGGCTAAGGAGCTAGGAGGGTTGGCAGTCCACTGGACTCCACTTTTGTCAGACTGCCTCTAGAATGTTGTGTAAGGATGCGGTTCCCGCAAAACAAGAGAAGGGAATTGTAAGTGCCCTTTAAATGGGTGGCACCACAGCGCAACAGGAGATTTGAGTGCCCCAGGAAGTAATCTCTGTGGATATAGGACTTCCCTGTGGGTGGGATCCTGGCCATATTGAGATAGCTTCATAATGGGTGATGGCTCTCTCGCTGGTTGGCTGTGTGTGTGACCTCACAGGCCCTTTATAAGCCCACTGCAGACAGCAGTCGCTCTCTTTAACCTGGCTCCCTAGCCTGGGGTAGCCAAGCCAAGCCAAGCGGATGGATAGCCGAGAGGTAAGGAGTTTGGTAGTGAACACGTGGGTCTTCTGACCAGGTGTTCACTAGGGAACCAACAAGTCAGGGCATTATGTGAATAGGTATAATAAAGGCTTTTAAGATTACATGTGGCTACCAGTTATTAAACTATTATTCAAGAAATCATGGCCAGAGACCTTTGAAGGCCTCAGAGGAGGCGAGCCGGGTAGAGTTGACACTGCAAAGGTCAGTGGTCAAAGGTACTCTGTTGGGCCTAGGACAGACTAGTAATTGTAACTGCCAGGAGGGCATGTTACAATGTTGTATTCAGATAAGGGGGCCACTCTTTAGCTGGAATCTTAATTAGAACATCAAGATAAGGATAATAAGTAGAGTGAAGGGCCTGTAGATCATGCCATATGAATATTAGTTGAAGAAACCGGAGAAGAAAAGACTTAGGAGGTAAGTCATAGTTACCTTCCAATATTTGAATGGTTGTCACTTGGAAGACATAGATAGTAAAATGTTATTGGGCCATTTTATAGGGGAGAAAACTGAGACTCAGCAAGCTTATGTAGCTTGCCTACATGTCCAGGCAAATTAGGGATTGGACATTGTCCTCTTAAAAACCCTACATTGAATAGATTTCATTTATCTCTGTCACATATTTAATTCTTCTTTTAAATGATACACTTCATTTCCATTAAAAATAAGTTTTCTACACAGAAAAATAAAAAAATAAAAACCCTACATTAAATTGAAAGTACCTTAAATTTATTAAGGGAAAAGGGCAAACTGAGGGGAGAAGAGAGAACTAGTGCAAAAGGGACAAACTCAAAGGTGAATTTAACCTGTTTGAATATTTTGCCTGAGGTCTGGACATACCCTGCAAGAGCAGGAGGAGAAGCTAACACTGGAGTAGGTAGGATACAGGCCAGGGCACCATGAGTAATGGAGAGGTACACCATCACACTGTTCCATTTCTTATGGTTAGGAAGGTTAATGAGCTAATGCTTACAAAAACTTTTCATCTGATGAAAAACATTTTGTGGGTATAGAACAGATTATAATTCCAACATTAGGAGCTTCCTAGATGGTGAACTTTAACATTTGGTTTTGAATTTTATCTTTGCCTGCCAATTAGTTGCCATTTGTTTAGTAAATATCCCCTATTATCTTCAAACAGGCCCAGTTTTATGAGAGCCTCTGGTGGTATTTGAAACTCGCCCTATCTTGCTGAGCCATCACTTATGCAATTGTTAGTATTTATGTTGGGCTGTTGGCCTGGTCTCTGCCCACACAAGGTTTGAAAAGAGAAGTTAGATATAGAAAAATCAATCACACTCCATAGAAATACTGTGCCTCATACAAGCTCACTGGAGTCTTGATTTTTTAAGTTTTATTAGAGAAATTTTGGGGAAAAGTTGTCTACCTTCCCATTAGAAGGATGGCTGGAAGCTTAGGATAAGAGAATTGAGGAAAAAGAACAAAGAAAAGAGATGAAACTCCTAAGAAATTAATGATAACTGAGAAATCAAGAACAGTGAGGTCAATTCTTGGAACAGTCCCACTATAAACAAACCAAAGAGATAAAACACAAAGATGGCGCCAGATGGACTCCATTGAAGTGTTTTTCTATGTTGTAGTTGCCCAAAAGAAACAATGGTTGAAGTGAGAACTCTCAATATCTTTTCTTGAGACAGAGACATTTGATGATTCAAAAAGGATGGTGAGGAGTTGATACTCAGCTCTGCTTCCTAGAATTCTTAATTTCTTTCAAGACTCAGATAAGGTGCCATCTCTTCCAGGAAGCCTTCCCCAATTCCCCTATTTGTTAATCTTCTCTTCCTCCTCAAATGTATCTTTAGAATCACAGACTTAGAAGACTAAAGTATAGTGCCACAACATTCCTGAGAGCTGCCCAAATTAGATTAAAATGTATTGGGGAAATATTTAACAAATAAAATAATATATAATAGATAACATTTAACTAAAAAGTACAATAAAAGAAAGATTATATTACATTTTAAAACTATGTCACTATGTACCCAGGAAGGATCTTTATATATGGATTAGGGACTTCCATTTTTATTTTATTTTGATACCACTAGAATGGTGGATAGGGGAATCAGGACAATCTGGGTTTAAATCTTGCTTCAGACTCTTGTGTGATCCTGAACACATCATCTGATTTCTCAGATCCTCATCTGTAAAATGAAAGGGTTTGTTTAGATGACCTCCAGCTCTCAATCAGTAGTTCTATGAGTTAGAAGGGGTCTTCAGCCACTCAGACTCCTTTCACATGGCTGCCTTTTGGATTAATTGGCTGGCCACCATCAATTGACCCATAGGGAGGTGGAGATGAGAACTGCAGTTTTATTCACTTGAGAGTGAGACATATCCACAAAAGTGGATGAGAATGTATGCATAATTTTGCTAGTCACATTACATAATTGGTAAGATCAGACAAAGATGAGGATGGCCACAAAAGAGCTGCTACAAATATTTTTGTACATGTTTCCTTTTTCTTTTTCTTTGATTTTGGTGTACAGCACTAGTAGTGGTACTTTTGGGCCAAGGGATATGTTTTAATAGCCCTTTGGGCATAGCTACAAATTGCTTTCCAGAATGGCTAGACCAGTTCACAGATCTACCAGCAGTGCATTAGAATCCTGTTTTCCACAGCTCCTCTTCCATTTGCCATTTTATTTTCTTCATCAACTTAGCCAATCTGAGGGATATGAGGTAGAATCTTAGTTGTAAATTTATCTAATTTTTTATCTAATAAAATTTATCTAATTATTAGTTATTTAGAGCATTTTTCATGTGATTATTGATAGTTTAGATTTCTTCCTCTGAAAACTATTTGTTCATATTCTTTGACTATTTATTTATTGGGAACAACTATTATACTTATAAATTTGAATCAATTCTCTCTCTCTCTCTCTCTCTCTCTCTCTCTCTCTCTCTATATATATATATATATATATATATATATATATATATATATAACATATATATGTATGTATGTATTTTAGAATTGAGACCTTTATCAGAGAACTTACTACAAAACTATTTTTCCCATTTGCCAACTTCTCTTCTAATTTTAGCTGCATTGTTTGTGTTTGTGGGCAAAATCTTTTAATTTTATGTAATCAAAATTTCCCATTTTATCTTCTATGATCCCTTCTCTTATTTGGTTATAATTCTTTTCCTATCTATAGATCTAACAGGCATTTTTTTCTGTGCTCCTCTAATTTATTTATGATGTTACCCTTTATATCTAATTTATGTACTTATTTAGCGTTTACGTTGGCATTTAGTACGAGATGTTGGTTTATTCCTCATTACCTTCTCAGCAGTTTTCATTAAATAATGAATTCTTGCCCCAATGGATGGTTTCCTTAGGCTTATCAAACACTAGGTCATTGTGTTTATTTTCTTCTGTGTACAATATATCTAAAATTTTCCACTGATCAACCTGTTTCTTAACCAGTACCAAGTTAATTTGATGACTGATGTTTTGTAGTCTAGTTTGAGATCTGACATTGATCATGTAGGAAATTGAAGGATCGAAATAACTCAGAATTTAAGTACTGGGTCAGAAATGAAAGCTAACAACAATCCTTGAAAAAACTGTTATTGATGGTATAGGTGATGGGGCAAGGGGCCTAAAATATATCCTAAGATCTTATTAAGAAGACATTAATTTAAATGCAACCATTGTGAGAATGATGCACAATCATTCTTAAAAGCTATAACATATCCATCATGAACAGGTGTTGTAAGTTTTGGTGACTAAATTAAAAAAAAATTGAAAAAAATCAAATAGCTTGAGAATAAGAAAGATATAACAAACCATTATATTTCAATACAGGAAACATATACTGTTTCAGGTTACCAATTCTCTTATCTGCACAGAAATATCTGTAAATAAATTGATCCAATTGTTATGACTGGATGGAAATAATACTTAGGAACATCTAGTTTCATCTGAACAAATTTTGTGCTCATCAAACAACCTATAATTTAGTCTCCTGAGTAAACCTGCCTACCAGTAGGGAGTGTCTCATGAGTATGACTAGATTTGTTTATGCTGCCAAGTACAGTAGATTGCCTCTTAAAAAGTAGACAAATGGAATTCTGGGGTAGAAATCAGTCTCTTGTGAGTTTGCTGTATGTGAATCAGTCTCCACAATCTGGTCACCCCTGATCAACAAGCATCTAACCCAGCCAAGCTAAAGCTTGGACCCTGGGACCAATGTAAAAGGATTGTGATCCTACAAATATGAAGTTGCTCTGCGAATTTCAGTCACTTTCAATAACCTATTGCCTTCTTTCTTCACCATGCTATTTACAAATATAACTCCATATGTCCTTTTGGAGTTACTTGTATAATTTTCCCATATATGTCATACCACAAGTTCAGGAATATCATCAAATAACAAAATTCAAAAAGGACAAATTTCTTAAGTTTAAATATTAGAATCAAAACCATAGTGAAATTCCATAGAAAATATATTCCCTTTTACCTTTTTTTTGTGTTTTTTTGTATCTACTAGTCTACAGCTAAAATTCGAGGGGGGGGGGAATTTTGGAGAGGAGGGGACATTTCCATCACCCACTCAAAACCCATTTTTCCATTTTAAAAAGTAAAGAAAGAATATTCTCACTTCTTCCCCTGCCAAAAGGGAATACTTCTGAGGATTTGTTTCTTCTCCTAAACTAATCCCATAATAACAAGATTTTGACTACGCCCTCAGAATATACTTAAAAAAAACTTTGTCTGTACAAAAACATTCATAGCTGTTTTACATTTTTAAAAAAGTAGCAAAAAAGATGGGTACTACACATTTTTCTAACAGCAGGAGAATGATTAAACAAACTGTGGAAAATAAGTAGAATGACATAAAGAAAATATGGAGAGATTAACAACAGAATAGATATTAACTATATTTATTTGAAACAAAGTAATTTTTGTTCCTGCTGATGGAAAAGAAACAGCTAGGTGGTACAATGGAAAGAATCCTGGATCTGGAGTCAGGAGGAGTCATCTTCATGAGTTCAAATCTGGCCTCAGACACTTTCTAGATTGTGACCCTGGGTGAGTTACTTCAATCTGTTTGTCTCAGTTTTCTCATCTATAAAATGAGCTGCAGAAGAAAATAGAAAACTATTCCAGTATCTTTGCCAAGAAAATCCCAAACAGGGTCAGGAAGAGCTGTACTTAACTAAAATGACAATAACATCAATTAATGGAAATCATTAGAAGGGAGGGGGAAAAAAATCAACTGTTATTATTTTGTTATGGCATTATTCTTTTGAAATGTAAATTTTTCTGATTATATAATTTGTATCCTGATTTGTCAGTTTTTCTCCCTTTTTTTGGTTTGTATTTGTTGAGATTGTCACTAAGCACACACTAAAAAATAATTAAAGAGAAAGGCAAAAAGAATAGCTAATATTCATACTTCACAAATTATTCTCCAAAAGCCTACTGGGATCCTTTTATGAGACAAATATAGTTCTGAAATGTAATTAGGGAAAGAAAAAATATAGAAAGAAAACATTAACTCAAAAATTGTTAGACAAAATTTTATCAGATTATAGTGATTCCTCTAAAAACTCATTCATTGTGATCAAGTGGGATTTATATCAGGATGGCTCAACATTAGAAAAACCATCAACATAATTTATACTATTAAAAACCAAAACATCCCAAACCATATGGTCATCTCAGTAGATACTTTTTTAAAAAAAGCCTATAACAAAGGACAATATATTCTTTTATGTCAAAAACTCTACAAAACATAGGCATAGAACGACCTTTTTTAATGTCACAGAAAACATCCCTCTAAAACCAAAAGCAAGCATCATATGCATTGGGGATACTGTAAAATCTTTTCCAATAAAGATTTGAAGCAAAAACATGATCTCCTAACTATTATTAATATTGTTCTGGAAATACTAGAGATAAGATAAGAAAAAGGAAACAAAGGAATAAAGATAGGTAAAGAAGAGACAAAACTATCCTTCTTTGCTGAAAATATATTGGTAGCTTAGAAAATCCTAGAGAATCAGCAAATATACTAATTGAGACAATAACTTCAGCAAAGTTATAAGGTACAGAATAAATCCTTGGAAAATCAACAGAGTTTCTGTGTAATAATGATAAAATCCAAGAAGCAATAATAGAAAGAGAAATCAAATTCCAAACAACTCCAAAATGTTTAAAACATCTGGGGATCAAACCTCCCAAAATATACAAAAGACTATATAGATTCAATTAGAAAATATTCCCGAAAGTGATCAAGAACTTAGATGTAGGAAAATATAGTATTCATGGCTAGATTATAGCAACAGAAATTACACCACCACCAAAACTAATATTTACTTTTAATTTAATTTAAATTTAATAATTTTAAAGTCACCAAGGGAATCCTTTGCAGGGCTTGATAAAATAATAATCAAAAAAAAAAAGGATCTAGAATATTAAAAGAAATGATGAAAAGAAGTAAGGACAGAAGGAGAATAGCACTTCTAGACCTCAAACTATATTATAAAGCAACAGTCATCAAAACCATCTGGTATTGGTTAAAGAACAAAAAACTAGACTGATAGAACAAACTAGACAAGGAAGGTTCAGAAACATAGAACTCGATAAGCTAAAAATAAATGGAAAACTCTCTATTTGATAAAAGTCGTTAGGAAAA
The DNA here is from genome assembly GCF_048593235.1 of Sminthopsis crassicaudata. NCBI lineage: Eukaryota > Metazoa > Chordata > Mammalia > Dasyuromorphia > Dasyuridae > Sminthopsis > Sminthopsis crassicaudata. The sequence goes on along the minus strand of NC_133622.1, from coordinate 223,397,979 downwards.
CTGGAAAGCAGTCTGTTAGAAATTAGGCTTAGAACAATACTTTATAGTATATTCCACAATACATTCAAAATGGATAGACAACCTTAAAGATGATACTATAAAAGAATTAAAATAGAAACAGATCACATACTGCTCATAGCTATGGGTAAGAGATATATTCTTAACCAAGATGAGATAGAGGCAACTAAAATAGATCAAACAAATGAGTTTGATTATTTGAAATTGAAAAGCTTAATGGTAAACTTAATGCACCTAAGACCAAAAAGTGAGGGAATAAGATGGGGGAAAATTTTTTGTATCAAGCTTTTTTTAGTTGTATTCCCAAGATATGATACTATAGATAACTCTATCTATCTGTCTATCTATCTATCTATCTATCTATCTATCTATCTATCTATCTATCCATCTCTAATAGACATTCCCCAGTAGATAAATGATTAAAAGTTATGAACAAACAGGAGTCAGTTTTATTGCAAAGAATCCATAACCACATGAAAGAATGCTTCAAACCACTAATAAAAAGAAATGCAAATCAAAACAGCTCTCAAGTTTTATCTCACATCATGCAAATTGGCAAAAATGACAAAAAAAAATAGCGATGGTCAAAGGTGGAGTTGTAGAAAGGTAAACATATTAATATATCATTAATAGAGCTATGAAATGATACAATCCATTTGAAAAGTAATTTTGAATTACACAAATAAAATAACATGATCCAAAAACTCCTGTATTGGGCTTAAACCCCAAAGAAGACATTGATAAGAAAAAAGTTCTCATAGGTACCAATATGTTTGCAGCTGCACTTTTTGTGATAGCTAAAAATTAGAAATCAAGTAGATGGGTCATCAATTGGGGAATGGCTAAACAAGTTGTGGTAATAGAATATTATTGTACTGGAGGAGATTATGTGATGAATTCAGAGAAGCATAGAAAGATCCACACGAACTATTGCAGAGTGAAATAAGCAAAACCAAGAAAACAGCAGACACAGTAATTACAACAATGTAAATAGAAAGAATACTATACCCCAAAACTCAAAAGTAATTATAACAAAATTGCAAAGATCAAGCAGAAGATAGTTCCAACTTATCCCTTTTTGGAGGTGGGAGGCCCACAACTTTTTCAATGTGCTGATCAATTATTCTGATTCATTTTTCCTTCTCTAAAAAATGCTATTTGTTACATGCAATGGCCCTCTGGGAGAGGCAGAAGGAGGAGTAAGTGGACTAACTATAATGATATGGGAGGGGAAATCAATAAAAACTTATTTGGAAAAAAGAAAGGCAAAACTTTCAAAAATACAGATTGGAATTTCCAACACTTTAGCGATCTAATTTGACAGATGGTAATTAAGCATCTACTTTATTAATAGTGTTTCATTTCATTCTTGGGGCATAAAAGCAAAAACAAACTAAGTTCCACCAGAGGATATAGCAAATAGAATTTGAAAAGAGAGAGAAAACTAATAGGATTAATCCAAATTCAGCCTGACTGAGCAAGAGGATGCAAAGCCAGAAATGGGAATATTAACCAGTCAGATTACGGCTAGGGAACAAATGGGGGCAAAATCATATCATAACCAAGATGGTTTAAATGAACAGTATCAAACAATGACCGTAGCCATCCCAAAGAAAGGATCCTTGGGAGCCTTCCTTCAAACAGCCAGCCAAAAATTCCCACCATCCCTCACACTGGAATGAGCCAAGATTCCCCAGTTCCTTGGGGCCTCCTTTGTCTGTGATCAGGAAGAAATGAACTGGTAAATTTTATCCACCTGACACCCAATTTATGGTCCTTTGGCAGCATCTTTCACCTGGCTTTTCAACTTACCTTTTCAGAACTGTAATTTCTATTCCTCAAGGAAACCTTTATCCAGTTTACTTTCTACTTGATTACAGCATTCTCTCCCCCCTCACATGAACACAACGTTTGCTTTCCATCCTACAGAGTTTATTTTCATTTTTCCCTGGAGCAGTTCATGTGGTGTAGCAGAAAGAACACTGAATTTGCAGTCAGGGGAACTGCATTTGGATTTGGGGCAAGTCATCAAATCGGTAGCTTCAGTGTTTCATCTCTATATACACTAGGTGGGTATTCTATGAATGATAGTTAATTGGGCAATACTTTCTCCTCTTCTGAAAAAATAGCAAAGCTGAATCTTTCACAGCCCCCACTAATTTCTGCCTGACAGAGTGGATTTAGGGGTTAGGGTCTTATCTTTTCTTTAATCACAGCCCTTTCCTCCCTGCCTTGGCTCTCTGAAAATTTTATTGGCCACACAGTTACAAATATCGGCTTTCTTTAGCCTAGGGGAATAGAAATCAAAACCACATGGTCTGTTTCTCAGCTATGTTATAGAGTTTATAAAGAACAAAAAGTTATGGATACTATTGCTAAAATTCAGTTAGGAAAAAAACATTTGAAAATAAATTTGTCTCTTCTCTAAATTTTGTGCGATTCCAGCTAACTTTTGGTTTCTTCCAGTCTCCCTTTCTTGGCATAGATCGATATAAACTTTCATAACCCCCTAGATTTCTCTTTACGTGAAGCAAATTAAGAATACAGAAATGTCTAGATTAAAAAAAAAAGTGATTAGAGTATATGAGTGGCTGTCATTACATCATAAGAAAGTGGGAAAGAGAGATCTTATAATTTAATTATGTACAAGAGCTTTTACGTAGCTATCTGTGGAAAGATAAAGGTTGAGATGAGATATGATTAACATCCATAAAATCACAAAGATTCTGTGAGCTGAAAAATACTACTAGATTCAAATAGAATTTAGATAAATTTATGAATGATAGTTCTATCAGATTATTAGGGGAAAGTTAAGGGAAGATACACACACACACACACACACACACACACACATACACACACACCCACCCATAATACAGCTAAATGCTAAGAAACCATGGATCAGCTTATTAATGCTCCCCCAAAATGTTCTTTGATACTCTTCTCTCACAGTATATTGAGCTAGGTCAACCATTGCTGTGGACCAGATATATTTCTTACTTTTCTACATTTCCATTACCTTCTATAGCATCTCTCAGCAGTCTAGGCCATTCACCTCAGGACGCTATTTATTTTTAATGAGAGAATCAATCAAAGAAATGTTCCTCATGATTCATGGAGCCACCCATTCATTACAACTCTCTGTACACACCCCTGTGTTTTAGTCCACAGCTTAATTCTTTGTCAAAAGATTCTAGCTTATTGTCCCTTCAGGTAAGTGATCTACCTTACTATATATATTTCACTTTGGATCTTCTCAGTTCAATAAGATGAATGAATAATCAACATCTGATCCCAGAAACCATCGATCAGAAAGGCAGACCCCCACTAAACACTGACCACCAGCCATTTATAGACAGGTAAACCCAGGGACGTATTAAACCCCATAGTTCTCTCCAGACCATTTCCCTTACTTCTCTCCATGTACATACCAGCTAATTGTGTAGTAGAGAAAATTTTATATTCATGTGACCTGCAACCTATTTCTGAGAGCAGACAGCTCCTACCTCCTCAGCAACCTTGCTACTGAAAAACCAATTAAAAAAAACCCGACTCCCAAAGTCCTGACTCAGTCAAATGGCTTAGAATGAGGAATGGATATAGTTTTGTCAATAGAAATAATGATTTCTATGAAAGAAAGAAAGAAAGAAAGAAAGAAAGAAAGAAAGAAAGAAAGAAAGAAAGAAAGAAAGAAAGAAAGAAAGAAAGAAAGAAAGAAAGAAAGAAAGAAAGAAAGAAAGAAAGAAAGAAAGAAAGAAAGAAAGGAAGAAAGGAAGGAAGGAAGGAAGGAAGGAAGGAAGGAAGGAAGGAAGGAAGGAAGGAAGGAAGGAAGGAAGGAAGGAAGGAAGGAAGGAAGGAAGGAAGGAAGGAAGGAAGGAAGGAAGGAAGGAAGGAAGGAAGGAAGGAAGGAAGGAAGAAAGAAAGAAAGAAAGAAAGAAAGAAAGAAAGAAAGAAAGAAAGAAAGAAAGAAAGGAAGGAAGGAAGAAAGGAAGGAAGAAAGGAAGGAAGAAAGGAAGAAAGGAAGAAAGGAAGGAAGGAAGGAAGGAAGAAAAGAAGGAAGGAAGGAAGGAAGGAAGGAAGGAAGGAAGGAAGGAAGGAAGGAAGGAAGGAAGGAAGGAAGGAAGGAAGGAAGGAAGGAAGGAAGGAAGGAAGGAAGTTAGGAAGGAAGGAAGGAAGGAAGTTAGGAAGGAAGGAAAGGATTTAAAAAATTGCATGACTATTTGCATTCCTACTGCACTCCAACAATAGACCTTTCCATCTGACTTGTAGATGAACCTTCCTATATATGTTGCTGCCCCCATTAGAATGTCAGCTCCTTGAGAACAGATGCTTTTATTTTCCCCAGCACTTAGCACATACCAAGAACCTATTTAATGCAGTTTTTATTCATTTGTTCATCATTTCTACTTTTCAAGGTCTGTCTCAAATGGTTCTCATTCCAAAAGGGGCAGAACTAGACCTGAGTTATGTCTTGGAGAGGATTCAAAAAAATTATGTGTATTCTCATCTTGGAGGACATACAACCATAAAATGTTGGTTATGTTTTAATGAACTTAAAAAAAAATCTTGCCATGGCAGAAGAGATGAGCCCTCACTGCTTAGGTTTCTGGCAACAAGTCCTAATGCACTTACTTTCCTTAAGGTAGGACTATTTTGCTCATGTTTTTGTACTTCAGGTGACAAGTACAGAGTACCTGGTGCTTAGTAAGTGTTTGATTAATGGTTATGGATTGATTTATATGTGGGCATAATTTTTTGTGTTTTTTGTATTATCTCCTTACCAGACTATAAACTCAAAGGTGACCAGGATTGTGTTTTATTTAATCTCTGTCTCTTTCCTCGAACCTATTATAATGTTTGACATATAGAAAGTCCTTAATAAATTCTTCCAGAAGGGATGAATATTTGACAAACAATATCAAATGAAAGAAAATTCTCTTTCTGCAGTAAATAGTGTTATGACACTTCAAAGGATGGAGAAATCACTGTGGGCTGAAATAGTCAAGGAAAACTTAATGAAAGATGAAAACCTGGAGTTAAGCCAAGAAGGATGAGTAAGATTTTAAAATGTAGAAGAAAGCAAGACAATTTCTACTATTCAGGGAGTGGGAGATGGGAAAGAGATGAAAAAGATAAGCAAAAACTTGTATGTAGAAATGAGTATGATGAGGGTAGGAAAGAGATGTCTAGCTGGTCTTGATACATGGCTCTTGTTAAAGAATTCTGGGGGAAGATAATGTAACAAAACAGAAAAAGAATCTCTTTATCTTTTTCCCAAAACAAAATTCGAGAAATCTGCAGTCGTCCAAATCACCAATTATACCAAACACCGGAGAGAATAACCGCATGAAATTAATAAATGAACAGAGAAAACGCCCTTCTGGATTTCACAAGAGGAATACCTCATTAATGATGTGCAAGAAAGCCTTACATTGGTGACTGGTGATCTCCCAAAGAATAAGAGGAATGACAAAGGACAGTTGTGATCACATCCATAAAGCATTATAAATCTCTTTAAAAAACAAACAAACAAATCTTTGGTATCTCCAAAATTTCTGTAAGAGACTGATACAGAGAAGTAGAGACAAACCTCCCAAAAATGATTTTCAAAAATTCCTCAAGTTTCTCTAGCAGTCACTTGAAAATCCTAGCATGTGAACAATTCTCACAAGAAGAAGCAGGTGAAGAAGGAAAGGCTGGATAGGACCAGATGAGGGTTTTTAATCTGCTTCAGTCAAAACATTTCACATGGGTCAGAGATGATCATAAAAGACAAAATGGACAGTGTAGATTATAAAACTTTTTAAAAGCTTTTATATAAAGATAATAAATACTTAAAAAAAAAAGATGAAGTGTGGAGGGGAGGAAAAAAATCTTTGTATCAAGAATTGGAAACTAAATGGATGCTCATCAGTTGGGAATGGCTGAGTAAGTTGTGATATATGAATGTTATGGAATATTATTGTTCTATAAGAAACAGTCAGCAGGATGATTCAGTGGGGCCTCGAAAGATGTATCAGTGAAATGAATAGAACCAGGAGAACATTGTATACAACAACCAGAAGATTCTGTGATCAGCTGTGATGGACGTGGCTCTTTTCAACCATGAGGTGATTCAGGCCAATTACAATAGACTTGTGGTGGAGAGAGCCTCTGAATCCAAAGGAAGAACTAGGGGGACTGAATGTGAATCACTACATGGTATTTTTACCTTTTTTGGATTGTTGTTGGCTTGCTTTTTTTCTCTTCTTTTTTTCCTTTTTGATCTGATTGTTCTTGTGCAGCATGATAAATGTGGAAATATGTATAGGAGAAATGCACATATAATGAATGGTTTACTTGTCTGGGAGAGGGAGTGGGGGAAGGGAGGGAGAACACAATGTTTTTCAAGGATGAATGGCGAAAACTGTCTTTGCATGCATTTTGAAAATAAAAGGCTATTATTTTTAAAAAAATCTTTGCATCAGATATCATTGAGAAAAACCTTGCAACCAATAGACATAGGTAATTGACACAAATTTGCCAACTCTACCCCTCATTCAGACTTGGAACATTGAGTAATCAATCTCCACCAATGAGAAAAGTCTTGTGCAAATGGACTTTGAGCTGAGGGTTACATATAAAACCAAGAGCCATTGCCCAATGGATAAATGGTCTAAGAATAGCAATTAAATATAATATAAACATTATAACTATTATATATTATTATTATAAATATATTGTATTTATAGATAGATTTTATATGTAGAACTCCATTAATGTAGAATTATTCCAGGTTTAGAATTCACTTTCAACAGGCATAGTCTTAAGGAGGGTGGATACAAGTTTGTTACTGCTCCGATCTGATTTAAACAAGACATAAGAAAAGAGGAAACTTATAGCATAAAAGGAATGTGCAATTAACAATTGCAGTGATCACCAAGACAATATAAGAAACAGACAATATAGAATATATATCAATATTTTGTATTGTTTGTTATACTACTGTAGTAATTATGATAAATATTTGTTATTGATTAATATAGATTATCGGTTCACCCAGGAAACTGAGTAATGTCCTGTCCCTCGCAAAAATCTAGGGAGTCAATGGGATCCAGTCCATGTTAAAGGAGATAAAGAAGTTTGCTGCTGAACCTCATCTCTGTTCAGAGACATGAGTCAAGGGGTGGATCTTTAACAAAGGAGAATTATCATATTTTCTACACTCTGTTACATCTTTCAATGAAAACCCACATGCTTTTTGAAAATCTCCATTCCAATAGGATCTACAGGTCCTTAGGAGGTAGGGTGTGGTCAGGATGAGGCAACAAAGGTGGTGTGGGAAAAGTAGTTCAAGAATCCCAGCCCTTCTTAGGAACATAGAATCCAAAGCTATAGAGGCCCAAAGAAGTCATAGAGACCAACCCAGCTTTTTGCAGATGATGAGACTCCGGTTTGGAAAAGGGAAGTTATTTGTTTAAGACTAAACAAGGATGCAGGCTCGTCCAATGGAAAGATGCAGTGTCTTTTCTTCACATTTGTAATGAGAACTAGACTGCTGCTTACTACTTATAAGACCTTGGAGAATCCATTAAACTTTTCTGATCCTCAGTTTCTTGGGCTGCAAATTAAAGGGATTAGATGAGCTCTAGACTAGATGAGTTGGAATTCAAATCTAGGTCACCTAACTGTAACAAGAAATTCTAAATAGATTCCATATAGAAATATAACCCTATTTTCTGTTTTTCTCTTCAGGAGGGTCGCTACTTTCTCCCTAGCTTCTTTATCATTCATACTTATTCCCAAATTAGAAAAAGGAAAAGAACAAAAGACCTCTGTAAAAAATATACATAGTAAAGCAAAGAAAATTCCCACATTGGCCACACTTAAAAACATATACCTTATTCAATAAAGAATATCGTTATGAACTTTTCTCATTCTAAGGTATTAGCAAGGTACCTAATTAGGGAAAAAAGTCATATTTGTTTGACTAAACATTCATAACAGGTCAATAGGTGGGGAAATGAGGGAAGTGAGGGGGGAGAGATGGGAAGGAGAGAATTTTAATTTGAAAATAAAACAAAAATTAATTTAGGGGGAAAAACTGATCCATTTCACTGTTGGCTGAGCTGAACCAAAAGCAGGGATTGGCTGTCTCCGAGCTCTTCCTATAATGTGATGAACTTAAACCACTGAGCTACCTGATTTCAGATTTTCTAGTTTAACTGGAAGTAGGGCTATGGATGTGACTTGTTGGCTGTGGAATAGCATGATGTGCAGGCAATTCAGGGCCTAATCTGTCTGAGGTTTACCTGGAGCTTGCTTTTGTTCCTAGCCCCAGCCTAGAAAGAGTGTCACAATCTTGGGGCATTGAGGGTAGGGAAAAGAACAGAGGGAGAAAGGGGAGGAACTGGGCAGATACAGACCTTGGGAAGTAAGCCAAGAGTCAGGGCAAAGGTTTCTGTCCTACAGGGCAGAAACACTCCTCTGATTGACTTTGTAGGGCAAAATTCAGCAAAATGCCATGTCATGATTACATCACAAATAAGTTTCTAAGTATTAAGCCTTTAGAAAGGGAATAAGAATGGTTGAGGTGAAAAAAAGCCTCCTCTTCTACAATGAGCATGAAGGAATGGAGGATTTTGTCCTATATGCTGACTTCTAAACCGCAGAACTGAAGAGAAGAAATGAGTCGTTCTCTGCCATGTTTTCTGTCTTTTGACAGAGCTGTGCTCATTTTGTGCCCAAGTATACTTGATAGCTATCAACTTCAGAACTATTAATACTTTATCTTTCATAAACACCAGCTCTATTTCCAAGGCACACCCCATACCATCTGCCAGAGGAGCAACCCCAGGATAGAATGAGCATTGTCATCCCTGCCACCAAATGCCAATCAGCTGCCACCCTAGGAGCAAGCCAGCCAATCGAGCCAAAGCAATAGGGTGTATAGAAGGAGAAGCAGCCAGTGGCACATACTCTAACCACCATCCGGATCCTCACACTTGCTTCCAGCCCAGCTTCCCCTCTCTACTCCAAGCAATTATCTAATAATGAGACCCTTGTGGAAATAGAACCGCCAGCTAATTCTATGGGCGCTACAGCCCCCACCAGCACTCATGGTTCCCAAAGACCTAGAAAAGAGTTCTTGCCACCAAAGTTCTTGGCAGGCAGGTGGCAAATATTTAAGTTCTTATTATGAGCCAATTATTGTTGTTCAGTCAGGTTTAATTATGTCCTAGTCTTCATGACCTCATTTGGGTTTTCTTGGCAAAGACACTGGAATATTTTGTTATTTCCTTTTCCAGATCATTTTACAGATGAGAAACTGAGGAAAACAGTCAACCAGCTAGTAAGTGTCTGAATTTGGATTTGGGCTCAGGAAGATGAGTCTTCCTAACTCCAGGTGTGGCACTCTATCCACTACACCCCGTAGCTGCTCCCATTTTGCCAGACACTGTGCTAACCGCTATAGATACAAACAAAAAGACAGTAATCCCTGTCTGTCCAATGGTTACACGTTTATTCTTGAGAATGACATTAAGGAAGAGGGACACCATCTTCCTGCTGCTCTGCCTTGAGAGGCGCAGGGCCTTGCCTTCTGCCTGGTGGCTACAGCTTCCTCTAGGTGTTGTCCCCTGTCCTTGAGACTTGTTTCTCTATTTGTACCCCAGTGCTTTGCACAAAGCAAGCCTTTGACAATTTTTTTTTAATCATAAATATCATTTATTCATTTCAAGGTGTGGTTAATAATTATTTCTACTATTATATCATGAAGCTTAGGTAGAACTGGTCCTGGGAAGGTCTCATGTTGCATACAATTAACAGTGGCCTTGGGCGGTGCACTCCTTTCTCTGACTCTTCCCTAGTATATAAAATGAAGGGATTAGATTAAGTGATCTCTGTCTTCCCTTCCAGGATGAAACTTGTGATCCTTGGGATCTATAAAGGAACACAGAACCATGAATACATCATTTAAGAGTCTCAAGTTCAAATCTTACCTTCTCCAAGAGACCTTTACCTGTCCTCCAGATACTAGTGCTTTCTCTGAGATTACCTTCCAGCTAGTGTGTGTGTGTGTGTGTGTGTGTGTGTGTGTGTGTGTGTGTGAAGAGAGTAGATAGATAATGTGTATATGTATGTATGTGTGTGTGTATCTATACACATATCATCCAAAATCAGCCAACATCTTGGATATGCCTAGTTATTACAGATACATGCATATCCTAGGTACATAACTATTTACATTGCATCTCTCCCATTAGTATGTAGGTTTCTTGAGGAGTTTGTTATTGCAAATATTACAAATTTGATCATTTTGAATATTATCCAATGAGATAATAATTGTAATAATATGCATGTAGCATAGTAGTATGATACATAGTAGGCTTGGAACTTGGTACTTAGTAGATACTCTATGAATGTTTAATCCCTTCCTCCCAAGGAAGGAATTTTTTTTTTTTCCTTTCTAAATATCCTCTGGAGTTTAGCACAGCTCCAGGCACATACTCAATCCTTTATTAGATTCTTTTTGATTAATAGTTTTCCATTTAAGAGTGCAATTGCCTTTAGTCAATCTCCAAGGTTCCTTTTGATTCTAAGTCCTGGGATGTTGAATCAATAAACTAGAACCCAATGTAACCTGTAAGTGTGTGAGTAAAACCTATTGAAATGTTTATTCCATTATTGTCTCATCCATTCATGGCACCTCTTAAGTTCAAAGCCCCATAATAGCCATTATGGATCTCCAATTCAATTCAAAAGACTTAAATATCTACTGGTCCTGTTCTGATATCCCAGAAGGGAATGGGGATCACCAGGACCTCTGCAGGTTATGCCAGGGAAGGTGTCCAAAATCTGGGAAGGCTTCAAAAACAGGTCCTGTGTAACTAAGTACCAGCCTCAGAGTCATCACAGAATATTTGAGCTAACATAATCCTGGATACTATTTTTATTGTGCTTTAAGACTTGCAAAATCTAAATATACTTTTTTTAGGTGGATAATATTGATAAGGAGCTGAATAACTGGATGTAGTTGGCATAAAAAGACTGAAGTATTGATGGAATTGCTTGCGGAGGCAAGCAGGAAAGGGCTCGGATAGGGCTCAGTTTAGCCTCATAGTCCCACTCTCTATGGAAGTCTTGGGTAGCCCCATCTTGCTAGATTCAGGCAAAAATCTGAGATGTCAAACCTCTAAGGTTAAGTTTCCCTATAAATCTGTCCATAAGTTATATCATCTGTGCTGAATCCCTTTTGGGGTTATAGCCTGCCACAGCTCTTGGTCCTGTGGTGTCTTTCCCCTTCTTCCTCCCCTATTCCACATGGTATCTGTCCTCTCATTCCCTCACCATGACTCATGATGTCTTTTTCCTTCTCATAGCCTTTCTTTTTTTTGGCTGAGGCAACTGGGGTTAAGTGACTTGCCCAGGGTCACACAGCTAGGAAATGTTAAGTGTCTGAGGCTAGATTTGAACTCAGTCTTCCTGACTTCAGGGCTGGTGCTCTATCCACTGCACCACCTAGTATAGCTAACTTTTTTAAGGTGCTAAATCCCTCTTAAGATTTAGTCTACCAGTTAAGGATATATTACAATCTCATGGAGTATTTCCTTTCTCCTGATTAATTGTGAGTTCCACTAATAAAATTGTCTTTTTCATCATCAATTGTTTAAATTAATTTATTTATTAAATTTAAATTAAATTTAATTTTAAAAACCCAACCCTACCATTGGTAACTACATGTCCTCCCAATTCTAATTCATATTTACCACTCCTGGTGCCTATTGTATCTCTTCATGTTGTCTGTAATGTCTTCTCTTAAATAAACCTACCTTTCGCCACAGAGAATGGCCGTTGTAACTTCTTCCCATGACCAAACCCAACATTTGGTGCTAAACTCCAAACACATCATTTGGAACTAGGAATTGCTCTCCTAAATCACATCACTATCATCCCCATTGTCCAGATGAGGACATTGAGACCAAAAGCGGTTTATTGAGTCACACACATTCAGGTTATAGGTCTCCCTAGTAAACACCTTGGGCTTCTCAGGCCTCCGATCTGCCATGAAGGAGGGGGTCACTTGAAGTAAGCCTGGAAGGTTCCAGAGATTCCAAGAGATGGAGATGAGGATGGGATGTCTTCAAGGAATGGGGGGAGGATGGGAATAAACTAGAGGCAAGAATGTCAACTGGGAGATAAAAGGTATGAATGGAATAATAGATAAACCAGGATTGGTGGGGACAAATCAGGATTTGGAGTCAGAAAATCTGGGCTTGAAGCCCCACTTAGCCACTTGTGACCTTTTATAATCCAGGCCAAATCTCTGGGTCTCAGTTTCTTCAATAGTATAATGAGCTAATTCATTACATGAGACAAAGAGGAGCTCACTACATGTTAAAGGGGATGGCTATCACTAGATGCAGGAGCTAAAGAAAAAACATGTACTTGTTAAAAACAGCTCTTCATTCAAGATAAAGGGGGACACATTTCATTTGGACATGATAAAAAGAAGACTGGAAGTCTCTAGAGATGCTAAAAGTGCAAAAAAGCAAGAGATTGGCTCGCTGTATTTCTCTTATTCTTTCATTTCTGTACTTCTATCCCCAGGTCCTAGCAGAAAAACTGACAAATAGTAGGTAGGACTATCATTATAGTATTATACTATTATAATAATAATATAATAATAGTATAATATATAATATTATGAGATGAATTCACCGACAACTGCATTCTAATGTAATTCTTGACTCCGATTTGTTTGAACCTCACTGGTGATTTCCAATGTAAACTCCTTAAGGGAAAGACCTGTTTCACTTTCCTTTTTTCTTTTTTTGTCTTTGTATCTATTGTATCCAGCATAAACCTGCTATTTTGTATTTAAGAGTCCATGCTCTTATAATGGTATAAATCTGTATGCTTATATTGGATTTAACATGTATTTCTACCATGTTTAGCATATATTGGATTAGTTGCCATCTAGGAGAGGGAATGAGGGAAAGGGGGAAAACTGGAACACAAGGTTTTGCAAGGGTTCATATTGAAGAATTGTCCATGCATATGTTTTGAAAAATAAAAATCTTTAATTTAAAAAAAAAAAGTCTGTGCTCAATAAATACTTGCTCATTTACTAGGAAGGAAATGGGTTGTTCTGAAGCTTTGGAACCAAGAAGTATTGTTCCTTTATATTTTGCCAAAAGAGGAATTCTGGGAGTTGATTGGTCTATTAAGAGATGTCATAATGATGTCCCATATTAGCTGAGGGGGTTTTGCTTTTGCTATGTGGTGCCTCAGCCTGCACTGCAAGGACAGCTTAAAGCAAGCTGACTTCATTATCTCCTTTCAGTCTTTCAATAATTGTTTTATGACCGAGAAAGAAAACTCAGAGAACTTTGATTAGTATAATAAAACTATGTCTGATTAATTCCAGCTGATAAAGAAGTTATTACTTCCTTCTAACTAGGACACAAATTCTTTCATTTGTAACAAGTGAAAAGTATCCTCTTGTTGTTACAAAATGCCTTAGTCTTTCCCAGAGACCTCTCTGCTCAGTAATAAGCACATCTTTTTTTATTATTCTCTCTGGCTCTAGGAGTTTTGGAAGGGAGAATGTATGTGTTATATGTCAAATTATCACACACATGCAGTGGTACTCTGAGCGAATAAACTGCATCTGTGGTGTGCTGGCTAACTGGCACGAGCTAGTCAGGATCCCAAGAGACCTCATGGAACAATTTCAAGTACTGAGATGTGATTGGAAAAAAAAATGGACATTTTGGTATTTCAAGTCATGATTTTCTGCCATTCGCATAAATAAACCTTATCCATAGAAGGGGAATATGAATAACAAGCTACATTTACATAGGTTTTACTATTTCTTTTTTGGGGGTACTGAGCATGTGTCATGGTCTTTGAAAGAATTCAGTCTCAAACTGTCCCCAAATCATTCATTGGAGTAATGCACCCTGGGGTCTCTCCTCTTTAAGGCAGAGGAGCAGGATAATAGAGTAAGAGATTATATTGTGAAGGGAAAGTAAGAAAGAACAGTAGAATTGGGCGATCTCAGATAAGATGGGCAAAGGAAAAGTCCCTGTTATTAGATATATCTTAAATAGGACATGCATGGGAAAAGTCCTTGTTGTTTGCAGTGTGTGTGTGTGTGTGTGTGTGTGTGAGAGAGAGAGAGAGAGAGAGAGAGAGAGAGAGAGACAGAGACAGAGACAGAGACAGAGACAGAAACAGAGAGAGACAGAGAAACAGAGACAGAGAATATTGGGGTTGGGGCAGTCACTAAGATTCCATGTGCAATAACTTTTTTTTTTCATTCTAAACTCAAATACCAAAGCATTTCCATATATAAAATAGAGCAGGAGAAAAAAGGGAGCAGGGGGAGGGAGAGAGGATTCATACACGAAAGTACACATCTCTCTATTGTTATCTCTATTATCTCTAGCTTTTCCTTTAAGCATATAATAAATCTAACATTTAACTTTCAAAGCTGTCCTGCTTGTCTATTTCTTTCTGGTTTTCCTTCTGTACATTTAAAAAGAAAAATGCTTCAATGGCCATCTTTTCTTTCTTTTCTTTTCACTTCCTTCCTCCATTCCTTTGTTCTTTCCTTCCTTCTTTTCTTCCTTCCTTCATTTCTTTCCTTCTTTATTTTTTTTCTTTCTTTCTTTTTTCTAACTTATTGCTCCTCACTGAAAAAAAAAGAAAGAAAAAGAAAACCATTGTAAGAAATACACATAGTCAAAATATATCTTCACTTTAACCATGTCCTAAAGCATGTCTTATTCTACATCTTGAGTTCATCACTTTTATGCCAGGCAATTACTTATGTGAAATAGCGATATTGCAATGTATTTGTTCTCATTTTTCAAGTGAAGAAATTGAGGTTTGGAGAGGTAAATCCACTGATCTATGATCCCACAACTATGAAGTATCAAAGTTTGTGTTAGACCCCTGACTCCAAGCCTGGGATGCCTTCAGTTAGAACATGCTACTTTTCATGAGTCACAAGAAGAATAGAGTTTGTAGAAAGCTACTTGTTTTGGATTTTTATCCAATAGGATTAAATAATTCTTTCTTTCTATTAATTTATTTTTCCATCAATTTATGGATATATTTAAAAGTGTCCCTCATCATCATATCAAATAAGAACAAAATCATAAATAAATAAACATACCCATGTCATAAACTTGCATGTCCAACAAAATAAATTCCTACACTGTCTATATGTGACTGAAAATGTATGTCTCTCTCATCTTAAATTCATCATTTCTCTGACAAGAGGATAGTTATTTTTTATCTTCAATCTTCTGGATTCATTATTTGCCATTGCATTAAGTAGAGTTCAAGTCATTCCAAGTTGCTTTTCTCTATAATATTGCTCTCATTGTTGCTTTTCTTACTTTGCTCTGCATTTATAGAGGTCCAAAATATTGAGGTTTCAGACTGGTATCACAAAATATCTCTAAAGAATTTGCAGGCTTAGATCTATCTCCAAGTCAAGGGGCAAAGCCTATTATAATTGTAATCTCAATTAAAGCAGGCTCAATTCCAAAAGAAGTTAGCAAAGAACCAGGAACAAGAAGGTAAATTTATAAGGAAAAGTTAGAGACCAAATGCTTCATGTCACTGAGATGCTAATTTTATGGCTTAGAAGTGGAGTTGAGGAGTGGTCTGGTTCTGACTTTGTGGGCAGATGTAGTACCCATAGTTCTTTGGGCAGAGCTAGGGTGGCAAAGGGGGGAGCCTTTACTTGGTTCACTAGTGGATACCCAATTTTGTTAGGTACCTGTGTTAACTATAAGTACCTCATTATTGTTTCTGTTATCACTGTTCTACAGGCTGTTATCTGACAACCATCAATATGTGTGACCTTAGCATCCTGATCATATAGAGTAAACTGGGGCAGTATAGCCTAGAGAAGACATATATTATTTCCAATAATACATCACTTCCAAAGCCAGGCGATCTTAGGATTACTGCTCGTAGAGGTTCATAGAGGTCCTCCAAGTTTTCTCTGAAGTGTTATTTCTGATGGCATTCACATGTCATTAGCCATTCCCCAGGAAGAAAACCTCTTATTTTCTAACTTGTGGTCACTACCAAAAGAGCCACTATAAATATTTTTGCAATAGAGATCCTTTTCTTCTTTCTTTGATCTTTTGGGGATGTAGGTCTCAGTGTGGTATAACCAGGCCCGAGAATATCTGCAGCTGAGTCACTTTATGGGCAGAATTCCAAACTGGTTTTCAGTTTTATCTGGAGCAATTCTTAGCTTTACCATCGGTTTATGTGGACCTAAGTGAGTCCATTTTTCAGGAAGATTTAATCACCTAATTTTATAAACTGAGATTTAAACAAAAGCCAGTATTTCTGCTATATAGTTTTCTGTGACCATCTAACATTTCCTGCAGATAAGGTTTTGTAGTGGAATTGAAGCAGACTGCTTAAACGACTAGGAAAATCAAGGAGGGTTTCATGGAGCAGGTGACATTTACCCCGAGCCTTGAAGAAATAGTTTGAGCATTGAAAGTAAGGAGAAGGTGCAATCTAAAGGGATTGTTGACAGTCTTTTGAGCTGAACCATATTGGGGTCTGTGCATGATAGGGGGGCAATGTGAAATGGGGTTGGAAAGGGAGACGGGAACCAAGATTGCAGAAAGTCTTAATTATCACACTGAAAACATTATATTTTGTCTTAGAGGCCCAAAGGTAAAATAACTGGTGATTTATGAACTGTCATCCATACTGTGAATTTGAGATCCATATCTTATTCCTGGGTCTTGCAACAGACTGCCTTCTTACCTATAAAGCATGTTCTCTTCAGTCTCTTATAATTCTCAATTCACTTCTCTTCAATTCAAATTTAAGATTATCTATTAAATGTTAAAATTAAGCATTAATCAAATTATAAAATTAAATATATAATATGTAAATATATAAAATTAAAATGTGAGGTACTGTGAAGAAGAAACAGATACTGCCTTCAAGATGCTTGGGAAAGACCACACACAAAAAGAAACTGAAATGGAAGGAAGGGGACATAGGTGCCAGAGAGGTCCATGGAGCTGAAGTCAAGCAGAGCTGCTCAAGGTAACAGGAGTTACTTGAAAGATTGTAAGTTTTTTATAAAGGAAAGTTCTGAGAGGAGTTTAACTCTCCACCCTTCCAATCAGAAGGGAGAAACTACTAAGGGTGAGTTGAGAAGGTAATGTTTTGCCTCAGTCCCAGGCTATCACCCCTGCTCTTAGCACTCTCTTCTACTTTCCCCACCTTTGATGAGGGTTGGGGTCCCTTTAAGATTCCTAATTGCCCAACCCATGGCTGACCTTGATTCACAAATCCTGGTCAAAGGCACCCTTTGAATATCTGGGCCCAGCCCCCACTCTCAGCTCAGCTTCCCCCAGCCCTCACCTGATCTAGGCTAACTGAAAAGCCCGCCAGAACTGGGTACCGCCCATCATCTTTTGGGTATAAAAGAAGCAAGCTGGACCGCCCTCTTTGCAGGAGCCCTTCCAGCCATGTAAGGGTCCCTGCCCGCCAAAGGCCACCTTTGGCCCTGGCGTCTTTCTAACTGAGCTTTACTTCCAAATTTCTACAATAAACCTTTTATTTATCAACCTAGGTTTTTGGGCCTGTAAATCATTTTACAGGGGACACTGTGCCTCATGGGATCTATGCGCCAACAAATGGGGTTCCCCCTTTCCTTTCCCTCATTACCTTGACTTCTAGATGAATCATTCCAAATCTATACTTTACCTCTTCCCTTGAGTTCCTTGCCTCCTTATTTTGCCAGTTGCCTTGGATCACTCCTTCAATCTACTACCTTTACTTTTATATATGTGTTGCTGAATGAAGAAAGAGAAAATCATCCTTATTCGATTCATTCTAAATTTATGTTACATAATCTCAACTGGGCACTCACTGCTGCTAGGCAATACTTCTGTATCTCCAACATCAACTCACTGTCCCATTTCTCACAGTGCCTCTTCCAAACGTTTTTTAGCCCTTGCACGGTTTAGCTTGTCACGGTTCCTCTTCCCCCAACCCTTTCAGATGAGAACCTTACTGAAAAACATCAAGGCCATTCACTAAAAGCTCCCTTTTCTTGAATCTCATATCACCAGATACTTCTGCCATTATCTATTTCACACAATGAGGTAGTCTTTCTCCTTATCAGGGTCAACTTCTCTAAAACACAAAGTGATTTTATTTCATCCTCTAGTCCAAGTGATCCCATTCCATTTTATCTTCTCCAGCAGATGATCTAATCAATGAATATTTATTAAGTGTCTATTGTGTGCCAGGTACTGTGCTAAGCAGTATACAAAAAGATACAAAAAGAGGAAAAATACAATCCCTGCCCTCAAGGAGTTTACAATCTAATGTGGGAGATAACATGAAAACAAATATATATGATCAACCTTTAAGCATTTATTAAGTGTCTACTATATGCTAGATATTCTCTCCACATTCCAATCCATTTTCAGCCACCAAAGTGATTTTCCTAAAGCCCATATCTGACCGTGTCACCTCCATTAATCCCTGTCAACTCCAGGATCAAATATAAAGGCTTCAGTTTCGAACTAAAAGCTCCTCATGACTTATCCCACCTTGCCCTGGGTCATTTGAATCTAATGACATTTACTTCCTTGTCCCTCCTTGAGCAAGGACACTCCAGCTCCTGGCTCCAGGCATTGTCGCTGGTTGCTTCCTTCACCTGTAATACTCTTCTCATCTCCATTTCCTGGTTACTTTCCCTCTGATGATTATCACCTATTTATCCTGGATTTAGCCTTAATGTGTAAACATCACAGCCTGGAGGGGTTATTTCCAAAAAGTCACACAGTTATTTCCAAGCTATCACTGCATTCCCAGCATTATTTTTTTTTTTATTATTATTTTTTTTGAGGCTGGAGTTAAGTGACTTGCCCAGGGTCACACAGCTAGGAAGTGTTAAGTGTCTAAGATCAGATTTGAACTCGGGTCCTCCTGAATTCAAGGCTGGTGCTCTACCCACTGCGCCACCTAGCTGCCCCTCCAGCATTATATTTTAATCTCCTCCAGGACAGAAGCTGTTTGGGGCCTTTCTTTGTACCCCAAGTACTCAGCCTCAGGACTGATGGGGGACTCACACCCAGGTTCTCTGATCAGGCAGTATGTCATGTTATTTTAGAAGGAGGCTGATCTGTTTCTTCTAATGTTCCTATTTGAAAAAAATGTTTACATAGATCTTATAAGTTGATGGTATCAGAATGTTTGCTCGTGTCCCTGATGATGATTGTATTGAGTTTCTGTGTATATCTCACTTCTTCCACATATAGGACCAAATCTAAGCTTCCATGGCTTACTCTAAGGTTTCTCTAAGGCAGGCTTCTTAAACTTTTCCCATTTTCTACCCTTTTTGCCCTAGAAATTTTCATGTGGCCCTGGGTATGTAGGTATATAAACTAGGTGTACAAATCAAACATTTTCTGATAATAAATCATAATTTTGTGACCCCCACATTCAATTATATAACCACACATGAGGTCAAAACTCACAGTTTAAGAAGCTTTGCTCAAAGGCATTACTGCCAAAAACCTCTCCCCCACGGCCCTATCAGACTATTGAAAATGCCAGAATAATTTCCATTTCTGTGCTTTGTCATGGGGACCGAATAGTTTTTTTGTTTTGTTTTGTTTTGCTTTGTTTTGTTTTGTTTTGTTTTGTGACTTGACATTGTCTTAAGGATTCCCTTTGGTGATGGATTTCCATTTGTGAATGTACATTGTGATAAGTCTGCTAAATCTTTCAGGAAGTAGCTCTAAGATTTTAGGCTATGTTAGGTTAAAGATAAAAAATGCACTGTTTTCCTTTAAAGCAGCAGATTGAAACGAACCAAAAATAGCATTCCATTAAATCACAACCTTATTTCTTTCTGGGTTTTTTGTTTTTTTTTTTTTTTTTGTTGGTTTTGTTTTTTTTAAGGTGATAGAACAATCTGAACCCGGCTTGTTTTCCATGTACCTTTCCTTCAGTTTCAACATCTGCATTCCACAGGAAATTATGCAATTTGGTTATGCACAATTTCTCATCCTTCCCTTAAAGTCTTTAATTGATAATGACTATGTAGCATCAAGATGTACTGCTGGGTGTTTACTGGGCCTATATCCCAAAGAGATCTTAAAGGAGGGAAAGGGACCCACATGTGCAAAAAGGTTTGTGGCAGCCCTCTTTGGAGTGGCTAGAAACTGGAAACTGAAACAATGCCCATCAATTGGAGAATGGCTGAATAAATTATGGTATATGAATGGTATGAAATATTATTGTTCTGTAAGAAATGACCAGCAGGATGATTTCAGAGAGGCCTGGAGAGACTTACATCAACTGATGCTGAGTGAAGTAAATAGAACCAGAAGATCACTATACACGGCAAGAAGAAGATTATATGATGATTAATTCTGATGTTCGTGTCTCTCTTCAACAATGAGATGATTCAAACCAGTTTCAATTGTTCAGTGATGAAGAGAGCCATCTACACCCAGAGAGAGGACCGTGGGAACTGAGTGTGGGTCACAACATAGCATTTTTACTCTTTTTGTTGTTGTTTGCTTGCATTTTATTTTATTTCTCTTTTTTTCTTATGCAGAACAAAATTGTATAAATATGAATGCTTACATTGGATTTAACATATATTTCTACCATGTTTAAAATATATTGGACTACTTGCCATATGGGGGGGGTGGAGTGGGGGAAGAGGGGGAGAATTAGAACACAGGATTTTGCAATGGCTAATGGTGAAGAATTGTCCACATGTATGTTTTGAAAAATAAAAAGCTTTAAAAAAAAAAAAAAAAAAAAAAAAAAGACCTACTGCTGGGTCCTAAGGGGATAGGGTTCTTGACCTCTTCCTTAGGTTTTCTAATTGATCCTTTTAGACTTCTCTTTCCTCAATTTTTTTTTTAATTCCCTTGCCTCACAGTCTCAAGGAAAATTACTCAAAATTTAGATTTTGCAGTTATTTATTTCTTTCACATGAATTAAATATTTAACAAAAGTCTTTAGGGGCAGCTAGGTGGCGCAGTGGATAGAGCACCAGCCTTGAATTTAGGAGGACCTGAGTTCAAATCTGGTCTCAGACACTTAATACTTCCTAGCTATGTGACCCTGGGCAAGTCACTTAACCCCAGCCTCAGGGGGGGAAAAAAAGTCTTTGATAAGCAGTAGTGGTAACATAAGCATGACTAGCTTCCAGGGAAGCTGATTTTTTGTTATAAGAATGTGAAAAAAAAAAAAAAAATCTGTGGGACTGCTGAATGGAGATTTTACCTCCACCTTGGCTCTGTACTGTCTAAATAATTTTCTCCAAGGCTATGTCTTCTGGCAAGCTAGGCTAATGGGCTCTTCTTCCTCTTTGGTTATTTTTTACATGCAAATATACAGAACATTCCTCCTGTGTCAGTCAACACTGACTGAGTAACTGGATCTCTGGATCTCTCAGATTCACCAGGTTGCCTGGAAACATCCATCTCTTGACTGATGCTCCCTCACATATATTTAAGGGGAAAAAAAATCAGAAAAAGCATTCCCAGATCCAGGTTCAGGCTCACTTAGGCAAGACAATATGCTTTAATTGTCTTGAGTCCCTTTTAAAAGCCCACTTCATGGTTAATAATAATTTTGTCAAGCTCTGAGCTACATTTGTCCCTGAAGTTGCTAGGCAAGTGCTCCATGGGCTCCATGGGATAGAACACCCCCTACAAGTGTAACACTCGCACTTTATAACTCTTAGTCCCAGGACTTGGTGCTCTTGAGAGTTGTCAACCTGCCTCAGGCTAAGTGAAAATCTTTTCCTAGTACATCCAATACTCCATAGTTGGATGACCCCTCACCAAATTTATGAGGGTGTTGCAATCACGCCTGGCCCTCCTCTGAGACTCTTGTTCAAGCTTCATCGAGAAGAAAAATATCTTCTAGGGGAGAGGAAGAAGGATTTAACCTTTGTCCAGATAGAGGGAAGAGTTTTATACTGAGGAGTAAGAGAAATAGCACCTATACTAGTATGTGTCTATGGAACCACAGGCACACACATGTATTTGGGGCTCTCCTTTTTTCTTTTTTTTCTCAATACTATTTTATTTTCCAAACATATGTAAAGCTAGTTTTTAACCTTCATTTTTGTAAAATTTAGTGTTCCAAAGTTTGCTCTTACCTCTCCCCTCCCCAAGACAGCAAGCAATCTGATATAGGTTCAACATGCACAATCCTTTTAAATATATTTCCATGTTTGTCATGTTGTGCAAGAAAAATCAGACCAAAAGGGAAAAAAACATGAGAAAGGAAAAAAAAAAAAAGCAAGCAAAGAAAAGGTGAAAATGCTACACTGTAGCCACATTCTGTTTCCATAGTTTTCTCTCTGGATTCAGATGGCTCTCTCCATCATAAATCCATTGGAATTGTCTTGAATCACACATTGCTGAGAAAACTGAGTCCATCACAACTGATCATCACACAATCTCGCTGTTACTGTGGACAATGTTCTCTTGGTTTTGCTCACTTCACTCAACATGTAAGATTTCAGAAAATCAGGCTGCTCATCATTTCTTAGAGAACAATAATACTTCATAGCATTTATATACCATAACTTATTCAGCCATTCTCCAACTGGCAGACACTCAGTTTTCAGTTTCTGGCCACTACAACGAGGGCTGCCACAAACATTTTTTGCACATGTGAGTCCCTTTCCCTTCCCTGGCCAGAGATGGAGTGTGACAAACAAAGAATGATAGTAACTGTTTTGTCAGATGTCCTATAAATCCAATCAAAAAGGTTTTAAGGTAAAAGGGATTTAAGGGGCAGCTAGGTGGCGCAGTGGATAGAGCATCAGCCTTGAATTCAGGAGGACCTGAGTTCAAATCTGGTCTCAGATACTTGACACTTCCTAGCTGTGTGACCCTGGGCAAGTCACTTAACCCCAGCCTCAGGAAGAAAAAAAAAAAAAGGTAAAAGGGATTTAAGCAGGAGAAGGCTGCCTGTCTATCTCCCTCAAGTTAGATACCATGGAGAGTGACAAGAAAGGAAAATGCCAGTAGGCAAATCCAGGGCCTGAGATGTCTATTGACAAGTACTCAAAATTTAAGGAATGAACATTTCAGTGGTAGGTTAAGACAAGTGGGCAAACTTCACCTCCTTGATATCATTTAAACTTGTTGAAATGAAAACTGGACTATGCTCCAGATAAGCATACTTTATTTAGAAGAAACAAGATAGTTAAAAGCAGGGAGGGTTGGGCAGCTTTACATACTAAGAAGTACAAGAACCAGATTAAGGAAGCATGACAGAGAGCATATGAGTGAAGTTCAAAGGCGGAAGAAAGGAAAGTGACTGTGTCACTGGAAGACATATATATTAGAGACTATTTGGACAGAAAGAGGAAACAGATGAGTTTGAAAAGCAAATCACAATCCCAGCCCTGAGGCATGACATAATAGTGACTGGATACTTCAATTATCCAGACATTTATTGGAGCCCTCTTTCTGTCAAAAGCAGATAATTTCATGGCTAATAATTTCATATCTTGCCTTAGTGATAATTTAATCCTTCAACAGGCAGCTAATATTCTCAGGAAGGGAGGATGGAGAAAGGGATAGAATTTGAAACTCAAAAAAAAAATTTGAAATGTCAAAAAATATTTTTACATGTATTGGGGGGAAATAATTTTTTTTTAAAAATAATAACAGACAATTGTTTGTTTGTTTTAATAAATTCTTATTTTGTGCCAGTCACAGTGCTAAGAGCTAGTGATACAAATACAAGCAAAAAGAAAAGCCCCTGACCTCAAGAAGTTTACAATCTAATGGTATAAAATGATACATAAAAAGAAGCTGAAAAGGTGGGGAGAAGGGACTATGCATTTGGAGACATGATGATGAAATTAAAAGTCAGAAGCCCAGCAGAAAGGAGCATAAAGTATGGCCAGCCTGGGTCCACCTCCAAAATGGAGGCATAGAAACAAGTTCACCGATGGGAGAAGGGGGCAACATGCTGGAAGGAAGTTCCAGAGACAGGGATAAAAGGCAGCTAAATCATGGTGGTAAAGTCAGAAAATCAGAAGCAGAGACTGAAAGGGGGAAAGAGTAGAGGAAACCAACAAGGAGAAATTCTGAATTCTTAGTTGTTGGGGTAGGATACTTAGAGAGAAGTGACCACTCTATTCAGGAGTTTGTAAGAGTAAGTTTGTAGGAACAGAAGAAATCTGGGCCTAGTTTTTCATGTAAAAAAAGTAGAATCCTATATATATGGACTCAAAAGCTTTAGGAGGATGTTAGCCCAGGAGAGATGGGAAATGCTTGGGAAATGCTCAAGAATTAAATTCTAGGGAGCAGCTAGGTGGTGCAGTGGATAGAGCACCAGCCTTGAATTCAGGAGGATCCGAGTTCAAATCTGATCTCAGACACTTAACACTTCCTAGCTGTGTGACCCTGGACAAGTCATTTAATCCCAGCCTCAGGGAAGAAAAAAAGAATGAAATTCTGAAGACACAAAGGGAAACAATTACAATTGGGAGGACCAATTGGATTTGACTCATGAAACCCATATGGATGCAAAAGGAACTCATCAACCAACTTAGATTTTGTTTTTTAAAAATGTACAGAAATTGGAAGCAAGCCCAGGAAACAGAAAATAAATATAAAAGCATGGCGTTAGTCCTATTTTTTAAAAAGCTCCCCCATTTTATTATCTTTAGTTTCCTCTATCAATCTGAGCTTATTTGATGAAGGAAATTAAAGATAACAAAATGGTGGGGAGCAGCCACATTTATAGGGGGAAGTGAGGATTAGAGAAGGGATGAGGCATCTGTTTTGGGTGGATAGGATGATAATAACTGGCCACAGATGGAAGACCCAAGTGGCTTCAATCTTAATTTTGTTCCTGTTTTCTCTTCCTAGGACCTTCTTACAATGAAATAATAGATGGAAGGCCAAGTGGCTTAAATCTTAATTGTCTGTTTTCTCTTCCTAGGAAAGGACCTTCTTACAATGAAATAATAGAACAAACATGACAAAAAAGGAGAGCCTAGGGGACCTAGTCCAGAGCTATCCTCTGGTAACATAAATTAAAAAAAAATTATAATAGTACTTTATTTTTCCAAATACTAGCCTTAATTTTGGAAAGAAAGGGGAAGGGAGGAATGTGCTAATAGGTACAACATTTTACAAATATTCTTTCATTTGATAAATGGCTGATATGATTGTGGAACCTCTGCCCATGATATATGAAAGCTCTTGGAATATAGGAGATATATCATGATAATGGAGAAGGGTCATTATTGTACTGATTTTTAACAAGTGAAAGAGAAAAGTGTATGATATCTATTTTACAAATGAGACAATCAAGGCCCAGAGGAGTTTAGTGGGAAGCATCATGACTACCTTTCACAGCAGACAGCAGTTGGAATAGAAGCTTTTGTTCCAGCGGTGACTCCAGTGGGGATTTTCTTGGCAAAGGTACTGGAGTGGTTCACCATTTCCTTCTCTGGCTCATTTTACAGATGAGGAAACTGAGGCAAATAGGATTAAGTGATTTATCCAGGATCACATAGTAAAGCACCTGAAACCGGAATTAAGGTCAGGAAGAAGAGTCTTCCTAGCACCAGCCCAGCAACTCTCTCCACTGAACCAGCTAACTGCCCACATAAAAGCTTTTAGTCCCAGCCATTTGCTGAACCACTCATGCAGCAAAAAGAATAAAGGCAGAGTCCAATCCAGGAGTCCATGGCTACAGATGAGATCATTCCTGGCTGGGCTCTTTGGGTGGTGGGTGAGTGGGTGGGTGGATGCTAGTCTTTAAAATTCAGAATGAGATAGAGCTGCAAGATGGGTCACGTCAGGACCTGCACAAACATTCAGCCCGACCAGAATTCTCTAAATCCCAGTTGTTCAGATAGAGGTCATGATATTCCTTCCCATCTGATAAATTTGCGATCTCATTGTCTAGCTGCTTCCAGTTGTGCTTTGAGGAGTTCCCAAAGCATTTCCCCTATATGTGTCATGAACTTCTCCCCATTCTTTTGCCATTAGAGCAAAGGGATTGCCAAGATTTCGCTTAATCCCACAGATGCACTGCAGCTTGGCTAAACTCATCACGTGCTCCATAACCATGGCTTCCCTGCCTCTTCAGCGATCACCCTGCCTCTCTTGTGACATGCTTTATCTTCTCATAGGATTCCAACTGGGGCTCATAAGTACCATGCCATACAAAACTCATCTGAGGGCTGAAGGGAACACAAGCAGCAGGTCAAATCTCTGGCTCCTGTCAGAAGTTCTAGGTTTGGGGTTCAAAAGTACAGCAATTTCATGGTGTTTACTTTCATTATAAAATTCACTATATTCTAAACTAGAGTTGGTTCAAGGTTCTTTATAATTGATAAGCTCACTCCCTTGTCTTTATTGTTCATTAATTCAATCATGTCCAATTCTTTGTGATCCCATTTGGGATTTTCTTGGAAGAGATATGGAAGGGGCAGCTAGATGGCACAGTGGATAGAGAAGTCAGGAAGAGCTGAGTTCAAATCCAGCCTCAGACATTTAACACTAACTAGCTATGTGACCCTGATTACCTCAGGAGAGAGAGAGAGAGAGAGAGAGAGAGAGAGAGAGAGAGAGAGAGAGAGAGAGAGAGAGAGAGAGAGAGAGAGAGAGAGAGAGAGAAAGGGGAGGGAGGGAGGGAGAGAGAGAGAGAGACAGAGACAGAGACACAGAGAGACAGAGACAGACAGAGACAGAGACAGAGACAGAGACAGAGACAGAGACAGAGAGAGAGAGAGAGAGAGAGAGAGAGAGAGAGAGAGAGAGAGAGAGAGAGAGAGAGATGGATGAGAGATGAAGTGGATTGCCATTGCCTTCTCTAGCTCATTTTACAGATGAGGAAACTGAGGCAACCAGACTTAAGTGATTTGTCTGGGGTCACATATGAACTCAGGCAATTATTGCTTGCTCAATCCCGAACAAGTCAATAACCTCTTCAGTCCTCAGTTTCTTTCTTTTTTTTTTTTATTTATTTTTATAATTATAATATTTTCTTTGACAGTACATATGCATAGGTAAATTTTTTTTTTTACAACATTATCCCTTGTACTCCCTTCTGTTCCAAATTTTTCCCCTCCTTCCCTCCACCCCCTCCCCTAGATGGCAGGCATTCCCATTCATATTAAATATCTTATAGTATATCCTAGGTACAATATATATGTGCAGAACCGAATTTTGTAGTTGTTGTTGTTGCAAAGGAAGGATTGTATTCGGACAGTCCTCAGTTTCTTGACCTAGAAAATGAAGATGTAAATAACCTTTAAAATCCCTTTCTCTTCTAGATCTATAATCTTATGCAGCCTCAGAATAAAAGCAGCCACACTGTTGAGCTAGGATAACCGATGTGCCTGTCGTATTTCCAAATTGTCGGTAGGTCACCCCAGATACCAGACACCGATCTCAATTTCCAGACTTTCTAGCTCAATCTCATTACTCTCTTCCATATGTTGGAGGACCAGAGGGGACCCACCAAGTCAGCCAAGTAATCAGCATGTCCCTCAGTATGTCGATTGCTTCTTTATGCATCCTGAACTACATTTCATCCTCATCCATTATGGATGAGAATATAGGTTAATTGGCATTTAACTGCTGTCAAAACAAGGTGAGAACAGTCATGGAAACGGACGTTGGTCCAGGCGGCACCCCAGAATGGATCAGTAAGCTTACTAGTGTCATTACAAGGTGGGAACAATCAGGAGGACAGATGACATTTTCAGTAACACCCCAGAGTGGGTCAGTGAGAAAGAATGACGATTTTATGTCTTATCTCTGACAAATGCACATAAACGTCCTGTTACCTCTGACACAGAAGTAACAGAGACAAGAGCTTAGAAAATATGAAATGTGCAGCTTTGGGATCCATTGTGCTGCCCTCTGGGATGAAGACCTCTAAAGATTTATGTTTACAATCCAAGACTTATGCTTTATCCCAAGGATGAATTCGGGGCAAATAAAACATAAATAGACATGGGGAAAGCTGCCCAGAAAACCAAATTTCCTAGAATTGGCTCAATCATAGAATCTCAGAGTCGGAAAGGACATTGGCAACTAATTCCTTCCCAAAAGATAACCCATTCTTTGCTAGCAAACATTTAATGAGAGGAAATCTCCTATTTTACAATTAAGTCCATCTACTTTGGTACAGTTTTAAACCTAAATGTGTCACTTCCCTTTCTGTGCTGCCCATGTCCAGCTAGTTATGGATTCCACCTCTATCGCTTATCTCACATCCCTCTCCTTGTATTCACTTACAGGCCCACCACCTATTTTGCATGCTCTCCATGTGCCCACCTGGAGGCAGCCTCCTAATGGGACTCACAACTGCCAATTTCCCCTCCCCATGACAATTTATCCTCCACCCAGCTACCAAAATCATCTTCCTTGAAGCACACATTGACCAGTGATTCTTCTTCTCCTGAAATGTCTATGGTTCCGCTTTGCCTCCAAATCCATATTCAAGCTCCTCAGCTCATCTATTAAAACCCTTCATAATCTAGCTTTTCCCTGTCTTTCCAGGCTCCTTGTACGTTACTCTCCTCCATATGCACTTTCTTTTTTTTTCTTTCCCTGAGGCTGGGGCTAAGTGACTTGCCCAGGGTCACACAGCTAGGAAGTGTTAAGTATCTGAGATCAGATTTGAACTCGGGATCCTCCTGAATTCAGGGCTGGTGCTCTATCCACTGCGCCACCTAGCTGCCCCTCATATGCGCTTTCTTATAGCCAAACAATAATGCTCCCTTTCCCACCATCCTGCCTTTGGCTAGACTGTCCTCCAGGATAATTAGGAATCATAAAGCTCTTTATATCCTTTGAGTTTACCATTTAACTGTTGGAGATCTATGCCACAAAAGACAATGACAGAAAGAAAAGTCCCAAAACATGGGTAGAATCACCCATTGCAGCCACCAAAAGACTGCAAACAATATTGCTGCTTCTTGATTGGACAATAGCTAATCATATTACCATGAATATTATTGAATCATTACAATTAATATGCAAAAAGGCGTAACGTGGAAGATTTGTATTGAGGGATACGGAATAAAGAGGGTATAGCCAAGAGAACAAAGCATACCCATAAACACACATGTGCACGTACAAATAGTGACTGCGATGATACTAATCAATCAACTTTTTACCTAAGAGGCATTGGGGAGGGGCAGTGGATAAAGCGCTGGAACTGGAGTCAGAAAGATTTCACATCTAGCCTCAGACACTTACTAGCTGTATGACCCTGGGCAAGTCCTTAGTCCTGTTTGCCTCCGTTTCCTCATCTATAAAATGATCTGGAGGAGGAAATGGCTAACTATTCCAATAAACCTGCCAAGAAAGCCCCAAGTGAGGTCACAAAGAGTCAGACATGACTTAAAACAACTGAACAACAGTAATGAGGATTGGTCATTGGGCCTACTATGTGCCAGATACTGTACTAAGTACTTTGTGACTATTTTCTCATTTGCCCCTCAAAGCCCAGGGTCATATCCTCAATCCACTGCACTACCCAGGTGCCTGATAAGAATGATGCAAGAAATGTGGAGGTAGAAAGAGCCAGATTTGGCAGCTGATTTGCTGTGTGGGGTGAGAGTGAGGGAAAATATCAGAGGTTGTACATCT
This sequence comes from Sminthopsis crassicaudata, assembly GCF_048593235.1. Lineage (NCBI taxonomy): Eukaryota > Metazoa > Chordata > Mammalia > Dasyuromorphia > Dasyuridae > Sminthopsis > Sminthopsis crassicaudata. Next base: position 223,368,295 of record NC_133622.1, on the reverse strand, counting down.
GGAAAACTAGAAAGATGGTGCTGCTCTCAACAGAAATTGTGGGTGTCGGGCAGGAAAAAACACTGAAATGCTCCTGAATTCAGGTTACTTGCAAGTGTCATTTCACCTTGGCTTTGCACTGTCCCCTCAAAGTCCACGGCTATCAGCCAGCCAGACTCCTCTTGTCAGTGGAGATCTTCTTCCACACAGAAACTTCCCTTGCTATCAATCCACTAACCCTGGTGGACCCAAGTACTTTGGGCTTCAAAAACTCACAATCAACCCCAAAGTCTGAGTATTTCTATCTCAAGACCTAGATTGAATTGTCTACTTAGCGAAGGAAACACAATGCAGAAAAGCACTCAAGAGCCCAGCTCAGGCTCAGGCTCAGTTAATTAAGTTCCTGTGTCCCATTCCACACGTGGAAGTATGTGGGGGGAGGAAATGGATGACCAGCCTTGCCTCCATTCCTCCAGGGAGAGGATCTGTTCTAAGGGTTCATATGTGTTGCAAGAGGGAGAGAGGGGAAAGGAGAGGGAAAGAGAGAAGAACGAGAAGGTTTTCTTGTTTGGGGTATTGCTTCATCATTCTAAAAAAAAAGCACAAGGGCCCTTCACCAACATGGCCAGAGCAGCCAGGACTTTTGTTATTCCCAAAGTACCTAAGCATGGAGCTTGTCCAGAACCAGGAAAGGGCTGCCCTTTTGGACCTTGGCCTCCCTAAAAGTTCACTCTATTATTCATCATTTCCTCAGTTTTTGCAAAAAAGAAGAAGAGGTTGTTTCTGGGTAGAGGGGACATTCAAAATTATCGGTTCCAATCCCTTCATTTTATATCTAAGAAAACCAAGACCTGAAGGGATTGAATAACTTACCCGTGCTCATGCATGTAGAATATGGCAGAATCCAGATTTGACCTTTGGGCCTTTTGACTCTCCATCCAGTTCTCTCTTCACTGTACCCCAGGCTACCCCTAAATCTCTTGATATCACCTTAAACATGGGAACAGCAGCAAATATCCTGCTCTAAAAGGAGGTGGTCCAGCAGGACAAATACAGAGAGGTTTGGAGAGACTTACATGAACTGATGCTGAGTGAAATGAACAGAACCAGAAGATCGCTGTACACTTCAATACTGTATGAGGATGTATTCTGATGGAAGTGGAAATCTTCAACATAAAGAAGATCCAACTCACTTCCAGTTGATCAATGATGGACAGAGACAACTACTCCCAGAGAAGGAACACTGGGAAGTGAATTTAAATTGTTAGTACTACTGTCTATCTACCCAGGTTACTTATACCTTCGGAATCCAATACTTAATGTGCAACAAGAAAATTGGATTTACACACATTAAAAGAGAGAGAGAGAGAGAAAGAGAGAGAGAGACAGAGAGACAGAGAGACAGAGAGAGAGAGACAGAGAGAGAGACAGAGAGAGAGAGACAGAGAGACAGAGAGAGAGAGAGAGAGAAGAGGGGAAGTAGAAGTTGGAAGAAAAATTGGGGGACTCAAAAGTTTGTAAAAAAAAAAGTATGCTAAAAATTGACTTGATGTGTAATTGAAAAAATAAAATAAAATACTATTAAACCCCCTCCCCCCCAAAAATAAAAGGAGGTGGTCCCTCTGAGAGATTTGTTTATTTTTGCTACTAACGGAGGTCAAAGGGACCATATCTGAACAATTGTGTAGGCATCGAGATACTAAAACTGTGACAACAGGAAGGACATATTAATTCTTTTTATATCAATACTAAAGATCTAATCAAAAAGCAAAAAAAAAAATCATGTAATCTTCAAATCAACAAATATTTAGATAACACCTTCACCATCGCCCTTGACGTTGTAAAGTATACAAAGAAGTAGACATGACCTTTCCCCCCCAAGTCCTAGAACCATAGGTCAATTTGGAGTTTGTAGGAAACTTGGAGAACATCCAGTTAGTGGTGAGAATGGAAACAGCTCCTAAAGGAAAAAGGAAGGAAAGAGAAGGAAGGGAAAGGAAGAGGGAGAAAATGATGAGAGGAAAAGGAGAGGGGAGGAGAAGAGAGGGAGATGGAAAGAGGGAGATAGAGGAGATGAGGAAAAGAAAGGAAGAGGGAAGATGAGGGAAGGGAAAGAAAAAAGAAGAAGGAGAGGGGGAGGAGAGAAGAATATGAAGAGGGGAAAGAAGGGAGAATCAGAGAAGAGAATGGAGAAGAAGAAGGAAGAGGGGAATAGAGAAAAGAAGAAGAGTAATAGAGGGAATGAGAAAGGGGGAAAGAAAGGAAGGGAGAAAGAAAGAGGAAAGGAAGGGGAAAAGAAAAGAAAAGACAGGAAAGGAGAGGACCCTAGGGATTAAAATAAGAGTAGCAACGCTGCTCCCTGCTGGACATAACCAAACTGGCAGGAAGTGAGTCTATAGTGATCTTGGTGCATTCTGTATCCTATGATTCAAGCTGAAATCTTAGGACTGACTCCCAGTGGCAGATTCAGAGATCACCTCCCCTTTCACTCACATTTTACAGAGCCAAGATTGGAACCCAATTTCCTTGAACTACAAATCTGCAGTTGTTCCAAATACAGCCCACTTCCCTCTTTCCACAGAAAGCATCGTTTCCTCCTCATCTCCATTTCTGCTTGTATTTAGAACCCTTCACCCAACTAAAAAGGGTCCTGCACGATGCTCAGGGTCTACCCATACAAACCTCATACAAACCTATTTAGCTGTAGGTACTCAAAATGTGAGATCTTTGCCAGTGACTGAAGAGACTTAGTCCCAGTGCTGGAGGTCTTACTCTGTTAACTCCAGGGCAAGAAGGTACAGATGAGCTGCCACCTGTAATGGCAAAATACCCATAATGTAGCATAACAGAGTCTTTAGTTGTACAGAGAAAATCAGACTATAGACTCATCAAGTCTATGATCTACCCAAACTCCATGAGCTTTTTTCAAATTCACTGTTCTCTAGGTACACTTTCCCTACTTTATACTTGTGAAGTTTTTTTTTTTTCTTTAACACAATTGTAGGAATTTATATTTATGCTTTTTAAGTGTCATTTCAGGGCAGCTAGGTGGTGTGATGCTTAGAGTGCTGGAATGGGAGGCAGGAAGATATCTTCTTAAATTTAAATCTTTCATTATTAGTTGTATGACCCTGGGCAAGTCACTTAACCCTGGTTGCCTCAATTTCTTCATCCGTAAAATAAGACAGGACATCGAGTCTTGATAACTCTATGCCTGGTCCTCCATCCACTCTTCCAGTTCCACCAGTCTTGTAACCCTGTCCAAAAAAAGAGTTTGGGATGACCAATGTGTGATGTTACTAGATTTAATGGATTTAAATTTTAAATTGCTTTTAAAAATATTTCAATATATAATAAAATATTTTAATAACTATGGCTTAATCTAATTAATTTCCTTAGTAACCCCACTGTTTTATTTTATGAATTTAAAAATATAGTTCTGATAAGGTGTCAGTAGAGTCCCCTAAACTCCCCTAAAGAAGGGTCCAGAATACAAAATAGGTTGAGTCCCTCCCTAAATGGTCAATATCACCCTCTCTAAATATTTATAAACCATCAGCAGTTTATAATTTTGTCAGGAACCAAATCAATCTCACTTATTATTATTATTTTTTTTTTTTTGCAGAATTTGTAGACTCTCTCCTCATTTTTACAAAAAATGGAATGTTTGCTTTTCTCCAGTCTTGAGAACTTCCATTCACCCATTCTCTAAGATATTTCAAAGATCCCTGATGAGACCTCAGACATCACATCTACTCCTTCTCTCAGTGCCCAGGAATGTAGTTCATCTTGGCCCAGGAAAAGGAGCTCATTGAGGGCACCTACGTGCCTTCTACTCTCCCATGTATCTTTAACAAGATTTCAACTTCCTGTTGACCATTTTTGTTCTTTCTTCCCTCTTCTGAAGAGCCTTCTTGGCAAAAGAAAATTGTTGAGTTGTCTCTATCATGTCACTGTTATTCCACCTGCCCCCAAAATGCTTCTCTGCCTTTGTTTTGCTTTTTCTTACCGATAACATCTTTGCTGTCCATAACCTTCATGACCAGTCTCAGCTCATTCTGAGTCTTGGTGGACCTGACAGAATTCTGATGGGACCCACAACTACTCATCACTTCCTCCTCTGGCCCTTGTTGGTTAAACCCTCTACTAATGGCTCAAATGATCCCTTTTTTAAGCACAAGAAATGATTTTCTTCCATGTGTTCCCAGCCTCCTAAAAGAAAGAACATGATACCTCCAACATGGCTGCAGTTGTTTGATATTCTGCATCACATTCTCCTGCCCTCCTACTTCTCAACAAGGTTGGAATTCCTTTCTTCAGATTTTTTTCTTTGTTTTCTTTTTGAAGTACTTTCCCAACTCTTGAAAGAAACGCTTTGTTTGCCTTGATATCCTGGAGAGTGAGAGGCAATTTGGCACAATGTATATAAAACTGGTGAGAAATTAGAAAACTTTAGTTCAAATTTTGCCTCAGATACCAATTGTCTTAATTTCTCATTGTCCCCAGGCAATTCTCATTCTCTCATATTCTCTCATATTCTCTCTCTCTCTCTCTCTCTCTCTCTCTCTCTCTCTCTCTCTCTCTCTCTCTCTCATGATCTCTTATGTTTTTATTAACTTTCTGTGGGGTTTTTTGTTTTAGTTTATTTATTTTTAATACACATCATTTTATCAATAATGTTAGGAGAGGAAAATCAGAGCAAACAGGAAAAACCACAGGAGAGATTTTAAAAAAATCAAAAAAAACCAAACAAAAAACAAACAAAAACAAACAGAAAAAAGAAGTGAACATAGTATGAGTTGATTTACATTGTCTCCTTAGCTCTTTTTCTGGATGCAGATGGCATTATCTGTCCAAAATCTATTTTATATAATAAGGCTTTACAGGTTTCTCTAAAACCATTCCTTTCATTGCTTTTTTAAAAATTCATTTATTTATTTGTTAGTTTTTAGCACACATTGCTTTATGAATCATGTTGGGAGAGAAAAGTCAGAGCAAAAGAGAAAAACGATGGGAGAGATTTTTAAAAATGGGAAAAAGTCAACGTAGCATGTGTTGATTTATATTCAGTCTCCTTAGTTCTTTTTCTGGATGCAGATGCCATTTTCTGTCCAAAATCCTTTGGATTACTGAACCACTAGAAGAACCAAGGTTTTCAACAATTGATGATCACACATTCTTTGCTATTCCTGTCTACAACATATTACTGGTTCTGCTTATTTCACTCAGCATCAGTTCGTATAAATCTTTCCAGGCCTTTCTATAATCAGCTTGTTTAACCTTTTTTTTATAGAAGGCAATTCTTTAAGATAATGATACTGATAACATTTATTTAGCACCTACTATGTGCCAGTCACTGTGCTTATCTCATTTAATCCTCACAATGACCCTGGACTGTAGGGTGCTATTATGATGATTATTCCCACTTTACAAATAGGGAAACTGAGGCAGGCAGCTGTTAAGTATTCCACAGTTTCTAATTGTATTCTACCCAATTCTAGGGATCTCGGCTCCCGTCTTCTAGATCTCTGAGAGTTTGAGTTGCCCAACAGGTATTGATTTACTTTCCTTCCTCTACCTTGGGAACTTCCGAAATCACACGTTTAGTTCAATCTGCCCCCTCCAAAAACAAAACAAAACAAAACAAAGCAAAACAAAACAAAACAAAACAAAAAACCCTCAGGAGTAAAGAAATGTTTCTCCAATACTTTTCCTTCTTCTCTAGGAATAATTCTAACTTATGTTTAATATTATATAATACCCCACTGCAAATACCCCATTACCTTTTATACTTACTCGCAGAAAGAAGATCCTTAGTCCTTGGCTATTCTTGTTGCTAGAGGTCATAGCTAACTCTCCTGATGAGCTAACTGCCTCTTCTCCCTGCCTGGCTGTTGTCCCATGACCTGAATTATTGAGGGCTCTTCTTAATGTCTATTATCCTGTGGTGACTAGCTCATTCAGTTGCCTCTCATTGACAAGTCATGGTAAAGCACCAATGTCTGTAGTCTGCAAAAAGGTCTTGAGCAGAACCTTATTATCATTCTCTACATAAATCTGTCCTGTCCTATCCCACTGAAGTGTATGAGAGTCATGCTTCTTGGTTTGAAATAATTCAAAGAGATTCTCTTAAAGTCACAAAAGAGTTTATTTATGCCATAGCTGGCGGGTCTAGTCTCTAAAGGGAGTCCAGCAAATTAGAAATAGTTTGGAGAGAGCCTTATATACTGAAAATTTGGGGCCTAGCTAGCAGGCTCACAGCCTCCAAGGTTGTAAATTATAAAAAAGAGATAAGAGGGAGCCAGGATGTCTTTTCATCCTGGTAAGGAGACAGGATGTCTTGCAGCAAGGTATTTTCAGACAGGATTTTTTTTTGGCAGAGGACAAACAAGGAGCAACAGATAAGAGGTTTTATTACCCCACATTCCTTAGCTAGATACACAGTTGTGAGTAGACTGTCGGCTCTGACCCATCATCACTGATCACGTTCTGGAAATCTCCGATCTTTCCAGTTTTGTCTTGGCCACTATCAATCTCCATGCCTTGAGCCTAGAATTAAGCATCATGCTTTTTAATTTCGTGAGCCTGGAATTAAACTCTCCATGTTACTATTTATACATCACGATCTTGTTTCCAACTGGAGAATAGTGCTCTAGACCCACTGCAAGCTTGCTGTCCACCGGTACGTCAGATCTTTTGCAGACATCCCTAGTCTCAGCAAATCATTGTTTGTCTCACAGTTTTACAGTTTCTTCCTGAAGCTCACTCTTCTGAACCATAAGCCAAAGGCTAAAGAAGGGCTAATACCCTTGGGTGTTCATCCCATGTTCAGTAGTAGTGCTTGGCTATTGTAAATGTCTTAGAGTAACAAGGCAGTGTAGTCTAGAGGACAGTGTCATGACTGCAGCCAGATGACCTGGATTTGAAGCCTGACTTGTCTACTTCCCAGCTGTGGTGATCTTGGACAATAACTACCTCTTTTCTTTGTATCAATCGTCTCCCTCCCTCCCTCCTTCCCTTCTTTCCTTCCTTTCTTCTTTTTCTCTTTCTTTCTTTCTTTCCTTCCTACCTTTCTCTCTCCCTCCTTTCCTCATTCCCTTCCTTCCTTCCTTTCTTTTCTTTTCTTTTTCTTTTTTTTAGGCAATCAAGGTTAAGCAAATTAAGACTTGCTCAGTCACACAGCTACTAAGTGTTTGAGATCAAATTTGAACTCAGATCCTCCTGACTCCAAGCTCCATGTGCACCAATATTCTTGTCTGTCACAAATCAGCAATAATACTTTTACTGATTTAGTGCTATACCAATCAGACTCCCAAGAAACTATTTTAATGACCTAGAAAAAATAACAACAAAATTCATATGGAAGAATAAAAGGTCGAGAATTGCAAGGGAACTAATGAAAAAAAACTCAGAGGAAGGTGGTCTAAGTGTACCTGATTTAAAGCTATATTATATAGCAGCAGTCACCAAAACCATTTGGTATTGGCTAAGAAATAGACCAGTCGATCAGTGGAACAGATTAGATACAAAGGACAAAAAAGGGTACATCTATAGCAATCTAATCTTTGACAAATCCAAAGATACCAACATTAGGGACAAAAATTCATTATTCGGAAAAAACTGTTGGGAAAATTGGAAATTAATATGGCAGAAATTAGATATGGATCCACACTTAACACCATATACCAAGATAAGATCAAAATGGGTCCATGATTTAGGCATAAAGAATGAGATAATTAATAGATTAGAGGAACAGAGGATAGTCTACCTCTCAGACCTGTGGAGGAGGAAGGAATTTATGACCAGAGGAGAACTAGAGATCATTATTGATCACAAAATAGAAGATTTTGATTACATCAAACTAAAAAGTTTCTGTACAAACAATACTAATGCAAACAAGATTAGAAGGGAAGTAACAAATTGGGAAAATATTTTTAAAAGTAAAGGTTCTGACAAAGGTCTCATTTCCAAAATATATAGAGAACTGACCCTGATTTATAGGAAACCAAACCATTCTCCAATTGATAAATGGTCAAGGGATATGAACAGACAATTCTCAGATGATGAAATTGAAACTATTTCCACTAATATGAAAGAGTGTTCCAAATCACTACTGATCAGAGAAATGCAAATTAAGACAACTCTGAGATACCACTACACACCTGTCAGATTGGCTAAGATGACAGGAACAAATAACAATGAATGTTGGAGGGGATGTGGGGAAACTGGGACACTAATACATTGCTGGTGGAGTTGTGAAAGAATCCAGCCATTCTGGAGAGCAATTTGGAATTATGCCCAAAAAGTTGTCAAACTGTGCATACCCTTTGACCCAGCAGTGCTGTTATTGGGATTATATCCCAAAGAAATTCTAAAGAGCAGAAAGGCACCTGTGTGTGCCAAAATGTTTGTGGCAGCTCTTTTTGTTGTAGCTAGAAACTGGAAGTTGAATGGATGTCCATCAGTTGGAGAATGGTTGGGTAAATTATGGTATATGAAGGTTATGGAATATTATTGCTCTGTAAGAAATGACCAGCAGGAGGAATACAGAGAGGCCTGGAGAGACTTAAATCAACTGATGCTGAGTGAAATGAGCAGAACTAGGAGATCATTATACACTTCAATAATGATACTGTACGAGGATGTATGCTGATGGAAGTGGAAATCTTCAACATAAAGAAGATCCAACTCACTTTCAGTTGATCAATGATGGACAGAAACAACTACACCCAGAGAAGGAACACTGGGGAGTGAATGTAAATTGTTAGCACTACTGTCTATCTACCCAGGTTACTTATACCTTCGGAATCTAATACTTAATGTGCAACAAGAAAATGGTATTTACACACATATATTGTATCTAGGTTATATTGTAACACATGTAAAATGTATGGGATTACCTGCCATCGGGGGGAGGGAGTGGAGGGAGGGGGGGATAATTTGGAAAAATGAATAAAAAAAAAAAGTTGCCTTTCTAAAAATAAAGTGACTTGTCCAGGAAAAAAAAAATACTTTTACTGACTGCCTCAAAGTTTTGCTAGAAAGAAAATATTCTGCAAACTATACAATGTTTTAGAAGGTAAACTGAGTTGATAAGACAGTATCATAGTGATAACCAAAAGAGCCACATACAAGAAAAAGAAGAGAGAGAGAGAGAGAGAGAGAGAGAGAGAGAGAGAGAGAGAGAGAGAGAGAGAGAGAGACACTTACTCAGAACCTTCCAATGGCTTCCTATTACTTCTAGAATAGAGTGAAAACTCTTCAGACCTTTAAGACTCTTTTCTCCTCAATCTCACTCCAACCTACTTTTTTAGCTTTATGTTATGTTCTATCCACAATGTCAAACTTGACTAACAGCTGTTCTCATATTTGACATTCTATACCCCATCTCCATTGATAAAAATGCATTTATTAAGTACTTCTGCCTGTCAAGCATTGGATTAAGCCCTAGAAATAGAACTCAAGGTAAAAATGCTCCCTGAACTCAAAGAGCTAACATTCTAATGGAAATAATAGCATGAACACACACACACACACACAGACACACACACGGAGCATATGAAGATTATCTGGAGGTAATCTTAGAAGGGCAAGAGCTAGCAGCTGCAGGGACTGAGAAAGGCCTCCTGCAAAAGATAAGATTTTAGCTGATTCTTGAAGAAAGCCAAGGAATCCAAGAAATGAAGTTAAGGAGGGAGAACATTATAGGAACAAGGGACAATCAGGGTAAAGGAATGGAGGTAGAAGATGGGGCATGGAATGTCCTACTCAAGGAATGATATTTAAAGAAATTAATTCAGGTTATTCACTTGGAGACCAAATGCTGAAACTGAAGATTAAATACTCTGATCATATAAGGAGAAGATAGATGGAACTCATTGGGAAAGACTGATGTTGAAAAAGATTGAAGGAAGGGGTAGTTAGGTGGCACAGTGGATAGAGTACCAACCTTGAATTCAGGAGGACCCGAGTTCAAATCTGGTCTCAGACACTTAACAATTTCTAGCTGTGTGACCCTGGGCAAGTCACCTAACCCCAGCCTAAAAAAAAAAAAAAAAAAAAAAAAGATTGAAGGAAAAAGAAGGGGACTGCAGAAGATGAGTTGGATAGAGTTTCATGGAATCAATGAACATGAACATGGAAAGATTCTGAGAGATAGGGGAGGATAGAATCAGGTACCACAATATCTCTGAAGTCTTCTCTGATCCTTTCTTCCCATTCATCTTAGCATTTTTCTCCCTCCTCAAATTACCCCAGAACTCCTAGGACTGCACCTAGAAGATGAATTAGGAACCCTCCCTAGGCCATCCAGAACCCACTTCAAACCTTTCTGCTACCACTTTATTGTTTATCAGTCACTTCAAGTCATGTCTGAATAGAGAATGTGTCTTGTGGCAGCCAGTAGCTCTACAGTAGTAGAGGGGGGATGGACTTTGAACTCATCTGTGCTCTACTTCTCTCCCATCAGGTTCAAGACAAAACCTCCTGATTACCTTTTAATTCCAAGATCCAAATGCTAATTACATGTCCCAAGGAGGTTAAAGATACGAGAAAAGTCTCGTAGACATCAAAGTGTTTATAGCAGAATATTTTGTGGTAGCAAAGTTCATTGTTTAGGAAGTTGTACCATAAAGAAATTATGGTATGTGAATGTAACAATATTATTGTGCCTAAGAAATAATGAATAGAGAGAATAGAGAGAAGCATGGAAAATCTTATATGTATTGATACTAATGAAGAATCGAAAGAACCATGAAATTTATATATATTTATATATAAAGTTATTTCTCTCCCTTCATTGGCGACTTGAAGGACTATATATGTGGAAACATTGCCTAGACTATCAAACTCAGTTAACTGATTCTATGGATTAATGTTGTCAGATGCTTTCCCCCATTTTCTTTGTTAATCTTTGATACAAGGAATGCATGATGGGAAGGATATATTTTGGAATGATGGTGATGTAAAAACAAAACATTGCAATACTTTTTCCCCCCTGAGGCAATTGGGGTTAAGTGACTTGCCCAGGGTCACACAGCTAGGACGTGTTAAGTATCTAAGATCAGATTTGAACTCAGGTCCTCCTGACTTTAGGATTGGTGCTCTATCCACTGCGCCACAAGGCTGCCCCACAATACTTTTTAAAGAGGCAATCTGTCTGTATCCAAAAGAGACCATAAAGAAGGGGTAAAGACTCACATGTGCAAAAATGTTTGTGGCAACCCTTTTTGTGGTGGCAAGGAATTGAAAACTGAGTGGATGTCCATCAGTTCGGGAATGGTCGAATAAGGTATAGTATATGAGTGTTTGGAATATTATTATTCTATAAGAAATGATCAGCAGGAATCCAATTTCAATTGATCAATGATGGACAGAATCAGCTACATTCAGAAAAGGAATACTGGGAAATGAGTGTAAACTGTGAGCATTTTTTTTGTTTTTTTGTTTTTCTTCCCAGATTATTTTTACCTTCCAAATACAATTCTTCTTTTGCAACAACAACAACAACAACAACAACATTTGGTTCTGCACATATATATTGTACTTAGGATATACTATAATATATTTAATATGTATGGGAATGCCTGCCATCTAGGGAAAGGGGTGGAGGGAAGGAGGGGAAAAATTCGGAACAGAAGGGAGTACAATGGATAATGTTCTAAAAAAAAATTACCTATGCACATGTACTGTCAAAAAATGTTATGATTATAAAAATTAATAAAAAAAATTTTAAAAAAAGAAAAAAAAGAAATGATCAGCAGGATGATTTCAGAAAGGCCTGGAGAGATTTACATGAATTAATGGTGAGTGAAGTAAGCAGAATAAGGAGAACATTGTGCTCGGCAATAACAAAATTATGTGATGATCAACTGTGATGGACTTGGCTCTTTTCAACAATGAGGTGAATCAAGGCAATTCCAATAGACTTGGGATGGAAAGAGCCATCCACATCTAGAGACAGAACTATGGAGGCTGAATATGGATCACAACTTAGTATTTTCACTTTTTTTGTTTGTTGTTTTTTTCTCATTTTCCCCTTTTGATCTGACTTTTCTTGTTCAGCATCATAAATGTGGAAATATCTTTAGAAAAACTGAACACATTTAACCTAAATTGGATTACTTGCTGTCTAGGAGAGGTGAGAGGGAGGGAGGAAGAAAAATTTGGGACACAGGGTTTTGAAAAGGTGAATGTTGAAAACTATCTTTGCATGTATTTAAAAAAATAAAAAGCTATCATTATAAAAATAATAAAGAAGGAGTTTGACTTTTGAGTGATTGTAGTTACCAAAGCTGACTTGGCTCATTCTCCAAGTGAGAAACTAATTTCCTTAATAGTGTCTCTTGATCTGTGCCTAAACATCTTTGCTTGCAAGATTAATTTTGTTGTATTTTGACTAAAAGTCTATGGCAAATCACTATCCCTAAAATATACTAGGCAACATCATATGATCATAATTTTTGAACTGAAAGAGATTTAGAAGTCAGCAAGTCCAATAGATAAGAAAACAGACCCAGAGAGCTTTGCCAGTCACACAATTAATAAGCATCTAAGCCAAGTTTCAAACTCAAGCCAAACAAGAGAGTACTTCCTCGTTAAAGTATTTCTAGATAAATATTTCATATTTTTTTTGCCAATTCATATCTCTTTCGATTTCAGTTCTTCTGCTGCATATGATTTTTGGTGGTTAAATCCCAAGCCTTTTTTTTTTTTTTTTTTTTTAATTTCAATTTCCTCCTCTACTGGCAGTAAATTGAAAAGCTTGGCTAGTTTTCAGGTCCTTTCCAACTCAGATACGATGAAAGCTACGTGACCTCAAGTTGTATCCATCAAAAGAACCTTGGCTTCCCCCCTACCCCAGGCCAAGATTGTGTTTGTTCCAGCTCTGAGCTGGGATGATAGTTTGCCATTTGTCCAATACTGATAATTCAATCAGTCTAACAGACTGTACTATTTGATAACTTTATCCTTCTGGTTTGTTTCTTTTTAAAATCCTGAGTCAAGCACCTCTAAAATAAATCAAGTCAAGTCAATGTCATCTTGTATACTGGGCAGCCCATGTCTCACTCTGACAAAACAACCTATCTGGAAGCATTTGGACCAGATTCACAATATTATTATCTATTTATCCGTATGTACTGGAAGGTGGACAGGGAAACCGAGATAAAGCCTCAAGGGCCCGTTAGGTTCTTTCATTGAAGTGGAGCAACAATCCTAATGTTCATTGCTCTGGAGCATAAGGTTATAATCTCTTCTGCATCCTGTTAGCAATGAGTAAGTATAGGATCTTGCCAGCAGACACACAGAACTTGGAGATCAGCATCACGTTATAACTTATAGTTGAAGGTCATTTTCTGGCTAGGAAAGTTGGTTGGATGAAAGCTTCTGGCACCTGAGTTTTAACCAATTTAACAAGCATTTATTAAGCATCTACTGTGTATCAGGAACTGGGCTAGAGATCGGGTACACAAAGACAAGAACACAATAGTCCCTGCCCTCAAAGAGCTTTCAGTTTACTGTGAGCACACTCGGTTGGTTAGTTGTTGTTATTCATTCTGAGGTGCACCAAAGTGACATCACTGTGTTGGAACCAAGGCACAGCGTGGCAGGAGAGACTAATCTGCCAGGGATTAGAAAAGGAAAAGAATCATCATCTCCATCATCATCGTCGCTAGACTTTATAGTGATTTGCAGACATTATCTCATTTGATTCTCATAACAACCTGATAATTAGGCATTATCATTATCCCCATTTTACAGATGAGGAAACTGAGGCAGAGAAAAGTTAAGTGATTTGCCTACCCTAGGTCATACAGCTAATAGGTATCTTGACATCATATTTGAATCTTCCTGATTCCAGGTCAATGTGCTATGCACTATGCCACCTAGTGGAGAAATGGCACTTGAATTGAGCCTTGAAACTTCATAAGGATTCCGAGAAATAAGAACAAGTACATTCTAGGTATAAGGAATAGCAAATTGGCCAGTTTTGCTGGAACATAGAATACGTGGGAAGGGAGCAGTAAAGGAAAATCAATCTGGAAAGAAAGAAATTAGAGCCAGATTGTGAAGGTTTAAATGTCAAACAAAGCAGTTTCTATGGGATCCTAGAGTCAATAGATGATGACCTCAGAAGCCCTTGTAAGCAAAAGGGTGAGATGACATATCTTTTCCAATGATGATAACCAGACCAATAGCCAAGTCATGAGAAGAACCTGATTCAGCAGTGGGGTTGATGGACCATAATTACTTTCTTGTTTCCTTCTTGGTCATGGGAGTAAATTTGTACCTTCTCTCATATAGGATATTCATATCTTCAGGGTTAAGATGAGAATTACAATTAGCAGAGGACAGGGGGAATGGTATAGCTTCCCCATACCCCCATGCTCATAAAAAGCTGAAATTGTCAGGTCCATCCCAGGGATATGACCAGAGATATATGTGGATAACACACACTGGAGACGAAGATGGAAAAGCAAAATCACCAAATTTCTCTATTTTGTCAATGACGTTCCATGGTCTTTGCAAATCTTGAAATTTATTGGGGCTTTCTCACGAGTTAATCGGGCTTGAAGAGTAGTCTGATAATTGTCAAGCAATTTTCTCCTCTCCAACTAATTTCTTTTAGTTTTTCTTTTTTCCTCTTAGCCCTTAATCACCATACCCTGCAAGGAGAAGAGGGGAACTGACTGCCAGGTATCTCCATAACCCATGTAGAAAATTACTCCCAGAAGGAAAGATCATCCAATAACCTGGTGGCAAGCCACTTGCTCTCTTCCCCCTCAATTACTGACCTCTATCATATTACTATGATAAAGCATATGTCCCATCCCACGGGAACCCAGCTCATGGAAAGATTATAAACTTTTCCCTTCCCTATATTTTGTAATTCTTCACTGGATGTAGGGGATACTGCTACTAATGTAATAGGTTACCCTTATATAACATCCTTACCCTTATATAACATAGAGGCATCCTGTCTCTATCTTGCAAGTCATCAAGTCTTCTGATTTTCCCCAGAAACTTCATTTTTGAAGTAACTTTGGCCTTTCATAAGTTTTTAGTTCCAGTTTCTAGTTCATTTGACATAGTGGGAAAGAATTCTAGAAGTCAAAACTCAACTTCCTCTCTTACTAAATGATCTTGGATAAGTGACTTTATCTGAGACTTGAATGGACTCATCTGTCCAGTGTAAATTCTACTACTTAAGCTATATACTTTACTGAGCTGTGTGGAAATGCAATATGAAAGTTACATAAATGCACAGCTATTGTTTTGAAAAATCTTTTTAATAGTTAAAATTATAAATCATCCTAAATGATCAAAGGATATGAACAGACAATTCTCAGATGATGAAATTGAAATTATATCCACTCATATGAGTGTTCCAAATCACTACTGATCAGAGAAATGCAAATTAAGACCACTCTGAGATATCACTACACACCTGTCAGATTGGCTAAGATGACAGGAACAAATAATGATGAATGTTGGAGGGGATGTGGGGAAACTGGGACACTAATACATTGCTGGTGGAGTTGTGAAAGAATCCAGCCATTCTGGAGAGCAATTTGGAACTATGCCCAAAAAGTTATCAAACTGTGCATACCCTTTGATCCAGCAGTGCTGTTATTGGGCTTATATCCCAAAGAAATACTAAAGAGGGGAAAGGGACCTGTATGTGCCAAAATGTTTGTGGCAGCTCTTTTTGTAGTGGCTAGAAACTGGAAAATGAATGGATGTCCATCCATTGGAGAATGGTTGGATAAATTATGGTATATGAATGTTATGGAATATTATTGTTCTGTAAGAAATGACCAACAGAATGAATACAGAGAGGCTTGGAGAGACTTACATCAACTGATGCTAAGTGAAACAAGCAGAACCAGAAGATCATTATACACTTCAACAATGATACTGTATGAGGATGTATTCTGATGGAAGTGGATATCTTCAACATAAAGAAGATCCAACTCACTTCCAGTTGATCAATGATGGACAGAAACAACTACACCCAGAGAAGGAACGCTGGGAAGTGAATGTAAATTGTTAGCACTACTGTCTATCTACCCAGGTTACTTATACCTTTGGAATCTAATACTTAACGTGCAACAAGAAAATGGTATTTACACACATATATTGTATCTAGGTTATACTGTAACACATGTAAAATGTATGGGATTGCCTGTCATCTAGGGGAGGGAGTAGAGGGAGGGAGGGGAAATTTTGGAAAAATGAATACAAGGGATAATATTATAAAAAAATTACTCATGCATATATACTGTCAAAAATTTATAAATAAAATTTAAAAAATTATAAATCATCCTAAGACAAGTCATTATACTGATATTATTCTTTTATGTTTAACGTTCTATAGACTTGTACAAGTATGTAAAATGGCTTCATTTTATAATGGAATAAAAGAATGGAGATATAAGCTCATTCTGTGGATACACTGAAAACATCGTTGGGGTACCTTCAGTAGCATTCAGAATAGCAGGATATTAACTCATCCTTTTCTCACATAATTTTAATTTCTTTTCAATCTCTCTATTTTGCAAGCTTTCCTTTTATGATATCTGGAAAGTCTGAATGTTCAACATGAGAGCCATTTAAAAGAATCTTCCATTTTTGTGAAACGATGCTGTGTCTAAAAAATGACTAGCAACTATTTCCATTTTTGGCAATGATCCTCACATAGCATCTTGGGTGAATTCTTCAGGATTTTTTGTGAACCATCTTTATAAAATGATAAATTTGTGAAGCATCTGCTCATGAAACTAATAGAAGTGAGGGGCTGTGCTCTTCTATGGATCCTTCCAGTTCATAGGATCTTAGTATTCAGTAGTAGTTGTCAGTGAATTCAATATCTGATTTCTAACTTTCCAGTAGAGGGAGACATTCACCTTTCTTTTTCAAATCAAAGCAAAAAGCATTTATTAAGCGCCTACTGTGTGCCAAGAGTTGTCTTAAAACACTGGGAATACTTTTTTAAAAGGGGAAAATAAAGTTCCTACCTTCAAGGAGTTTATACTCTAACTAGAGAAACATATGCAGAAAACTATGTACAAACAAGATATAGACAGGAATCATTGGAGATAATTTTAGAGGGAAGGCATTGTGTGGTCATAAGCGAATTATTTAACCTCTGCTTGCCTCAATTTGTTCATTGGGGATAACAGTAGCACCTAATACCTCAAGATTAAGTGAAATATTTATAAAATACCTGGCATTTAGTATACACTTAATAAGTGCTTGTCTTCTTCCTTTTCCTGGCTCCCCCCCAATTTTTTTTTTGCTGTCTCCTCTGTTTTCAGTTTAGTTTATGATTTCCCTGACATTGTCCCCCCTTTTCTGTTTTTAATCCCTAATACTTTTGTTTCAGTAAGAGGTAGATGACAGCAGGGGGCAGCGTTGTTTCAAGAACTATGAGAGTGGAACCCAAGGCAATCCATCCTAATAAAAAGCAGCTTCAGAAAGAAAAGGGCCATTAATTTAGGGAGGAAAGAAACAAACCAGACATTTTTAGTTCATATCCAACTCACGGGCCAAGGTCAGAACTGTGTAAAATAGCACAAAGAAACCATTCATGAGTGGGGGTTTGCTGACATCAGGAAACGAATTTACAATCCCTTCATTCATTTTATGATACCACTGGAGGAATATATGCATATGCACATACATACATACATATGTATAAGTGTATATATACATATGTGTATATATATATATATATTCTTGTGTATGTGCATACTTAACAGACCCGAATAGGAAATGTAAGCAAGAATAAATTTATAAATGAGAGCTCTGATTGGTGAAAGCTGCTCAAGTGCTCTGTACTGAATGATCACATTAGAGAGAGCTGCAAGAAACCTTCTAAAGCTCAGCCCTCACTTGACGCAAGCAGAAGCTGAGGCTTAGGGACATTTAATTGGCTCGTTTAAAATCACACAGCCAGGTAGAACGTAGTGTGGAGAAGAGAGGGCTGGATTTGGTTCTTAGGGGAACTGGGTTCCGATACTAATGCTACTCTCTCCCTTTGGGAGAGCTTGGGAAAGTCGCTTGTAAAGTGAAGGAACTAGACAGTTGATGAGTCAAAAGATGAAGGTCCTTCCCAGTTCTAGGTTCTAAGTATCCTATGATACCCAAGTCAGTATTTTTCCCTGTTCTACCAGACTGCATTTTACTTCAAGTAATAAATCCCTCTTGGACAGTCTCCAAGAGAGAGTGACTATGTGCAGAACGCCACATTCTGTCTATATTGCAAATTGTGTTATTGGGAGAATGTTTGTTTCTAGCTTTTACCCTGAACTCAGCCCTGTGCTAGGTCGCTGAAGGAGAGCTATAAAAGAAGTATAAGGCAATGGCCAAGTAACTAGAGGCGCATATATTTTCAACATGAATCACTCAAAGCTGCGTGTAGATAAGAGGGTTTGTTTTTTGTTTTGGTGTAAGGTAGGACTTTTAAAAAATGCTGCTTGGAATAAAGACATAGAAATATACCACTTGTAATGAAGTGGCAGCCTAGATTCCTGTACAGAATGTTGGTCTTAAGAGATCCGAGTTTGAATCCTCTGTGGGGTTAATTTACAGGCAAGTCACTTAACATCTCAGAGTTCTGTTCCTCTTCCATAAGATAGGGATATGAACACTCACCTCAGTGCCCGCCTCACACAGCTGTTGTGAAGATCCCAAGAGATAATCTGTAGAGTAAGAGCTACATAAATGTGATGTTATTATCCAGGCCCAGCCCAGAGCAGGCATTTAATACATGTTTTCGACTGATCAGAAATGTGAAAGCTGTTATCAGTTAGGGATGTGAAGAAAAGGGCACGGTGGAATGCCTTTCAGGTGTGGGATTGGGAACATTTGGGCATCAGCTGAGAGTCCTCACTTTGGAGATTGAAGCTCAGAAGATGAAGGTCACTCAGATAAGATTGTGGCAGAAACTGGGGTGGGACCCAGGTTTCTTAATTCCAAATCTGAATCCTGGTCTCATTCCAGCAAATTACACTTAATATCTCTCTGTCTCTGTCTCTCTCTGTCTCTCTCTCTCTCTGTCTCTTTCTCTCCCTCCCTTCCCCCCCCCCTGTCTCTTTCTCTCCCTCCCTTCCCCCCCCCTCTCTCTCTTTCTCTGTCTCTCTCTGTATCTCTGTCTCTCTGTCTCTCTCTCTCTCTCTCTCTCTCTTTCTCTCTGTCTCTCTCTGTATCTCTGTCTCTCTGTCTCTCTCTCTCTCTCTCCTCTCTCTGTGTGTCTCTTTCTCTGTCTCTGTCTCTGTGTCTCTCTGTCTTTCTAAGCTGACTCATAACTGAACCCTGACATTCCCACTACCCACACAGCCCTCCTTTCCCAGAACGGGCCAGTTCAGGTTTCAATTAAACTCGAGTCTCCGGCTTTATTTAATATTCAAGGGGCCCGAGCCGTCCGTCCCCAGGTTAATGCCCTGTGGCTTTGCCTCTTTTTGACGAGTCGTTCGCCTCCGATGCGGACACTTCCTCTCCGGCTGCGGAACGCGGACGGAGGCCCGCTGAGGCGGAGGGAGACGTTGGGCCGGGACTCCGAACGACCCGCGTTCCAATCCAACCTCGGATACTTACTGGCTGCGAGACTCCAAGAAGCCCCTTAACCTTTAGTGTCCTCAGGTGTAAAAAAACCGAACCAAAGCGGGAGGGGGGCGGGGATAAGACCTGCCAGCCTCCACCTTCCAGGACTGTGGAGAGCCTTAAGGAGGCACCTGGTCTCTGGTAAAGCAGCCGGCACTTAGTACGGGTTTAAGAATTGTTTGCCTCCTTCCTAGAGGACAGGGACCGTTTGAGTTTTCCTTTGTGCCCCAGCATGGAACATGGTGAGTTACTGGCACACAGTAGGTACTTTAAAATGCTTGCGGACTGATTGGCGTATGACACCGGGAATGAAAGAAAACGTGACTATTTTCGGGGTCCCTAGCCTCCTTTGTGCGAACACCTAACTCCGGCCGCTCCTCACCTCCTCCCGCCCCCTCCGAGCCTCTCTCTCGGTCCTCCCTCCCGGCCCCGCCTCCGGTTCCTCCTCCCAGTTTCTCGACGTGGAGTTTGATTTGCATAGCGGCCGCCCCCCTCGGAGCGCACTGGCGGACGGGCTCCTTTCCGAGCACGCGATTGGCTCGGCCGCCGAGGCTCATTTGCAAGCGGGCGGCCCGCCCCGGTGGCCAGCTGTGCGGCGCGGCTCGGCGCCGAAGTTTGCCAGAGCTGTCTCGGCGGCCGGTGAAGGACTCGCGGCTCGCTCGGCTCTCCTCCCCGTTAGCGCTCCTCCGGCCGCCCCAGCCCTCCCGTTCGGCCGGATCCGTGCCCCGGAGGGGACGGGCGCTGCGCCCCGCCGAAGTTCTGCGGGAGCTTCCCCTCGCCCCGCCGCTGCTGACCGCTCCTCCTCCTCCTGCCCGGAGCCGGGCCGTCTCGGCACCCGCTCCCCGGATCGTCTTCACTCGCTTCTCCTCGGAAGCGGCGGGCGGGCGATGCGGGCCCCTGGGCAGCGGAGGCGGCGGGCGCCCGCGCGCGCCTAGAGCGCCGGCCGGACGGACGCGCCGGTGCCGGGCCGCGAGCAGGGGCGCGCGGGACCATGGAGCAGTGAAGGGCCGTCGCTGCCCCGCTCGCCGCGCCAGAGCCCCGCGGCCAGGCGCCTCCATGGCCGGCACGTACAGCTCCACCCTGAAGACTCTGGAGGACTTGACCCTTTGGACTCCGGGCTATGGGGCCGGGGACTCGTGCCCGCTCTCTCAGCCTGTCCTCGTCCAAGTCCAACTCGCAGGCGCTCGCGTCGTCGGCGCAGCAGCACCGGGGGGCGGCCTGGTGGTGCTACTCGGGCTCCATGAACAGCCGCCACAACAGCTGGGACACCGTCAACACCGTGCTGCCCGAGGACCCCGAGGTGGCCGAGCTCTTCTCGCGCTGCCCGCGGCTGCCCGAGCTGGAGGAGTTCCCCTGGACGGAGGCGGACGTGCTGCGGGTGCTGCGCAAGGGCGCCGGGCCGCGCCGGGGGCCCCACTTCTCGGCCGAGGCCGGGAGGCGCGTGGCGCTGCTGCTGCGCCGCGCGCTGATCCGCGTGGCCCGCGAGGCGCAGCGCCTGAGCGTGCTCCACGCCAAGTGCACCCGCTTCGAGGTGCAGAGCGCCGTGCGCCTCGTCCACAGCTGGGCCCTGGCCGAGAGCTGCGCGCTGGCCGCCGTCAAGGCGCTGTCCTTCTACAGCATGAGCGCCGGCGACGGGCTGCGCCAGGGCAAGTCGGCGCGCTGCGGCCTCACCTTCTCCGTGGGCCGCTTCTTCCGCTGGATGGTGGACACCCGCATCTCGGTGCGCATCCACGAGTACGCGGCCATCACGCTCACGGCGTGCATGGAGAACCTGGTGCAGGAGATCCGCGCCAGGGTGCTGGCGGCCAGCCAGAGCCCCGACGGCGGCGGCGGCGGGGAGGTGTCCGCCGAGGCCCTGGAGATGGTGATCAACAACGACGCCGAGCTCTGGGGCGTCCTGCAGCCCTACGAGCACCTCATCTGCGGCAAGAACGCTAACGGTAAGAACCGGGGCCGCGGCGCGGTGGGAGGGCAGGCCTAGGTCATCCCCCGTGCTGGAGGGCCCGGAGCTGCCCAGAACTGTCGCCTCTCTTCGGGACGGGCGGGCCTTCGCCCGGATACGTGGTGGGCCGGCTTGGCCCGGCGCTTCTTGCCGCCGTATTTAGCCCAGACCTGACGCTTCGTTTCTATACGTCTTGGTCCTTCCTTGGTCAAAGATGGTTTCTTTATTCGCTAATGGTCCGGGATGATGTCCGACGTTGGGGACACCTGCACTGGGAACTGTGTCGCTGTCTGTGGTTCTGGCCCCGCCACCGCGCGGATGAGCACTCGGGTGGGGAAAGTCGGAAGGGGACTTGGTTTCTCCCTCCCCCCCCCCCCCCCTTCTGTCCAGTCTAGACCGCACAGAGTTGAGAGTTTGAAGGCAGAGACACCGTGAGGTGCTCCTGGGCCTGGCGCCCTTCCGAGGTGAAGGGGATCGCGCACTGCGCGCGTTAAGCTAGAGCAGAGATCAGTTCTGTGACTCCCACCTTCTCAGAAGATGGCACTTGCCCCGGTCAAGGGCCTGGTTTAAAAAAAAAAAAAAAAAAAAAAAAAAAAAAAAACAACCTTTGACCTCATGTGTTTCCTGGCGAAGCCTTCGCTGCCCGGAACACTGGGGACCAGTACTGGAGAGCTAGACATTGTGGACAGTTAGACCCGGTACAGGCGCAAAGGAGAGGGGAGGAAAACCTCGAGGTGACGGTGCTCCTGAAAGAAGGACGGGGGCAAAAAGCGAATGCTTCCCCCACCTTAGTGTGTACAATGTTCTGCAGCCTGCGGCCTCCCAGGCTCCGCTTTCCGGAGCTGGCAGGGCATAAAATATTCAGAGTGCTGCTGCGGTAAGACATCCCTGTAATCTGATTGGAAGGCAGTTTGGGGGCAGCGAGGCAGACGGGGGAGTGGAAGAAAGCCAGGGAGCCCGTTATAGAGACGTCGCCGAGCGCTCATTTCTTGTGGGGGTTAACCCATTGAGAAAGCAGCTTTGTTTGTTTTCACAAAATCCATGAAAAGCAACAAAAGTATTTTTTAACGCCGACCTCCTCCTCCGGGGGATTGCTCCCGCGTGTTTTTGTTTGTACTGATAAAGGAAATTGCTAGAATCCAGAGAGCTCTTCCCTGGAGGGGAGGGGGGAGGGCTTTTTCCTCCTCCCAATCTGGTAGGCCTGCTGCTTCGGCCCCACCTGAAACCGATCCAGGGCTTTTGTGGATGTTGCCACAACTAGTAATTGTGGTTTCCTCCACACCAGCTTGGTGATGTCACAAACAGGAACACCAGGAAGCCTAGGCAGGCGGGCCACGGGTGGTTTCCAGCCGGCTTTCGGATTCCTGAGCAAGAAGGACGGCTCTCTTAAGAGGAGAGGACGCTGGAGTTAAAGGAGAGCTCCCTCAGTGATACCGGCAGTGGTTTAGAGGGGCCATGATGATCGAGATAGAAGATGTGTAGTCCTTTAAGGTTTAGAAAGTTTCATATACACACACGGAAATATAGTGTATACACATACATACTCGTGCACACATGCGTATGTATATATACACATTCATACACACACACACACACACACACATATATATGTAAACTTGATCCTTAGAACATCCGTGAGGTAAGTGCCATTATCCTCACTTTAAAAATAAGGAGATTGAAGCTGAAAAAGGTTGATAGGATTTGTGGCAGATCACACCCCTAATATAGGTCTGAGACAGGATTTGAACTCCCAAGTCCAGTATTTTATCGATATAAGCAAAGAACAGATGGGCATATTTTTATTTTTCCTAATTATAATATCTGTCGGGACAAGGAGACTTTTCTCCTTTTTATTTCCTTTCTGGTATCTAGCACTATATTTTGAATATGGCTCCATAAGTATTTGTCCATCAAATAAATAGGCAAGTGCTGAAATCTGCCATTCACACACAGCCGCTTGCGGCCTCCAGCTCGGAGCTAGTCACTTAACCTCTGGAATTGCTAGATGCAGATAAAGGAAAATAATAGAGTATGAGCTATCTTCATACTATCATAGATAGTACCTGAAGGACTTCTAGTCATTGGGTCATTAGGTCAGAGCTGAAAGGGACCTTGGAAGGTGCCTAGCGCAACCCCTTATTTACCAGATGAGACAACCGAGAGATATTTAGTGGCTCACCCAAAATCAAATGGGTGAGAAATAGGGGGCTCTAAATTTGAACCCAGGGCCTCTGCCTACAGATCCAATGTTCTTTTCACTGTCTCCCCCGCTGCCCCCCCCAGTACTTTGATTCCAGAAAGCAGGTGTGAACTGTGGGTACATCCTGTGTAAAGTTTTGGGGGCTTTCCATTCAGGATGAGTATTTGACGCTATCAAGGATATTGCTGGGAAGCTGCTTTATAAAGCCTATACACGTTTTTAAAAAAATAAAAATCTGACTAAGAATGAAGCAGTTAAGGTAGCAAATTTCTCTAATCAGAAAGAATATTTCCCCCTCTCTACATTTCCTTTCTACATCTATTTCACCATCTCTACAGAATAACACTAGGCCACGTGACCATTTATCACCTCCTGGTTCTCTGCAAACTCATTTTGAATACATGATAATAGAGGAAAGAGAGAAGAGCTCTAAACAATAACTGGTCTGATTTATTGAGTCTATTTAGACAAAATAAAATGAATGTTTAGAGGAAGAGCAATTAATTACTTCTGCCTGAAAGCTAGTCAGAGCAACAACTGCTTGGAGAAGGACCCCAGAAGTCCAAACGTTTTTGTTAATATTAAAAATACCTCCAAGGCCAGTCAGGTTAGAGTTTGCACGGCTGAATCCCAAATGTGGACCGGCAGAAGAAAGAGGAATGGTGAATATCCCCTTGCTGCTCTTCCCTTTAAATTATACATTTATTGTTGTTATGCTAGCTAATTATACAGTATGGAAGTATGCATTTGACTCAGCTGTGTATGGCTTTTAAAATTCTGTTCTTCCAACCTGGAATTTAAAAGCCAGCCCTACTCATGTCCATTATGCAGATCGTCAGACAAAGATGATTTTGCTCAGTCTGAGATGGAAGATAAAAGTCCCAGGGTGTTTCTAACACATTATTTTAGCTTTGCAGAGTAGGAGTTACAGATTGCTTGCTCATTTGGTATTGATGTCCAGGCTACCAGAGAAATACCATTAAATGATAATATCTTCATAGCTTCCTCATGTGGAAGCAGTGAAACCACTTTAACAGAGAAGCACTTAGAAACTCAGCTCGGGGAGAAGACGGTAGCTTGTTTCCTCATTTTATCCCATGTAGGTAAACTTGATGCTGAACATTACTTCTGAATTTCCTGGTCGCCTGTAGAGACCGAGGAAACCCAGTTAGCTTTTGGACCTTGGGATTAAATGATAGGTTTGGGGTGGACATTTTCTCCCCTACAAAGTATATAAATTCAATTCAGCAAGCATTTATTGAATACTTTGTTTGTCAGGCCCCATGGCTGAGGCAGCACAAATTGCTTTATCCACAACCTTCCAATGCCTTCTTAAAGATACAGTAACAGTATCCATAGTTAACTTTGAAATAGAGATTTTTCTGTTCTTTACTGAACAGCTACTATCTGTCAAGCACTGTATCCAAGACACTTTGGTAGAGTGGAAGTCGTTCTTTATAAACATAGAGTCGCAGGACTTCCAAGTCCTGAGCTTGAATCCTGATTCCACCCTTTGTGTTCACCTTACCTTCTCAGGATCCCGGTTTTCCCCTATCTAAAATGCTCTTTTCTCATGAGACGATCTCCAGTATCCCTTCCAATTCTGACCCTATGACCCTTTACAAGGTCCTGAGAATACACACACATTGACACAGTTCTGATCCTCCAGAAGTTTACATTCTGTGCAAGAACCACCATTAGGAAGAGCTCTCCACACGGCTTCCCAGTCCAGGTTTTTCTGAATCGCTTGCTTTTTAAAAGAAGCTGGCTGGGGCAAGTCTGAACATCTTAGTTCAAGTACAGAAGAGAAAATACTTGCTGTGTGTGATGGCAGGGAAGAAAACCTTCCCCAGACTGTGGGGTTAACTTGAGGGATTTTTAGAGGGCATGGACTCCCACTGAGGCAATCGACTGCAGGAGAAAGTGCTAATTGAGCAGCCCTTGGCTGTTTGGATCCCTCTCAGAACCTAGATGATTTGAGGGGAGAAATTCAGTTGGTTTTGTCTTTTCTCAGACTATCTGACTGAAACTGGGGAGATTAGAAAAGAAGGTATGTGGAAAACAAAAAACTTCATTCTTTATACTTGAACATATGACTGTCAGGGAAGCAAGGTACAGGAATAATAAAGGAAATGATGTATTTTTTTTAATGATAAAGTAGAATAAATACCTTAAAATCAAGGCTGGAGCTGAAAAAGAGGCCTTACAGGTCCCCTCCCCCCATTTTCCTGATGGTTGAGCTGAGAGGTCCATTAAGGAAGTAACTTGGCTGAAGTGGCTCATTTGTTTCACCCCCTGCCAACGCATGCATAAAGTACAGGTCAAGTCAGAGATAGCTATGGAAGGCCAAAGAGCCCATTTAACAAGCATTTTATTAAGCAACTTCTGTGTGCCAGACCCAGTGAGTGCTGAGACCTTGGAAAAAGGTCTTTCTTGAAGTGTTAGATATCTCTATCCTGGTGGAGGATGTCAAAGATGCTGTAAAATGAGGTCAGCAGGAGCTATTTTTAAGTCAACAAGCATTTATTAAGCTTATCTACTATGTGCTAGTCATCATGCTAAGCAATGAAGATGCAAAGAAAGGCAAAAAACAGTCCCTGACCTTGAGGAGGACAACCTCCAAACAACTATGAACAGACAAGATACAGGATAAACTGGAGATGATCTCAGGGGGAAGGCAGAATGATTAGAAAAATCTTTGTTCAGAAGATGGAATTTTAGCTGGGCTGGAAGGGGAAACCAGGAGGCAGAGCTGAGGAAGGGAGGACATTCCCCGTGTGGGGTACAGCCAGGGAAAATGTTTTGAGTCGGGAGATGGAGTGTCCTGTGTGAGGAATAGGAAGGTTATTGTATTGGAGAGTAAGCTATATAAAGATTTCCTTCACAAGGTGGTTGTGAGTCTCCAGTGAGAGGCCTATACAGTGCTTTAAAACCTTCACAAACTCCCAGAGAGGGAACTGTCGTGGTCAATCTTATGATTTTGCAAATAAGGACACTGAGGCAGAGGGAAATGAAGTAATTTGTCTCGTCACAGACCTAGTAAATCATTTGAATCCAGATCGCTCCAGCACTCTTATTAATTGTACTATGTTTATCATTATTATTATTATCATTTTAAGCAAACTTTTGGCAACTTGTTTCCTTATTTCTAAAAACAAGGGACTCTAATGCATCTGAGATCCTGTAAGCTGCTTGAGGGTAGGAACTATTTTATCTTTCTTTTTTTAACTGGTGTCTAGCACCAGGGCCAAGCAGCACACCAGCACGATAGAGAGTAGGAAGGCATTGGGTTCCTCCTTTTGAATCTTGGCTCTGTTGTGTGATCTTGGTGAAATCATTTTCCCTCCATGGGTCTCATCACATCTGTCTCCCTCATTTCCCAGATCAGGAAACAGAGGAAATGATTTTGCCCACATCACATTTTGTAATCTGAAAAAAAGATGGCAAACAGCTTGGACTCAATTTCTGTAAAATCAGAAGATTGGAATAGATAATCTCTGAGATTTCTTCCAGCTTTTCATCTAGCATCTTATCCAAATAAAAGTTAAATTGATTTGAACTATGAACTTCTGTTGAAAGAGGGTACTGTCAGGATTCTCAGCGAGATGGTAAATAATAATAGAAAGGGCTTCCAGGCAGATGTCTGATATACCGAATAGGTGAGTCACTTGGAGGAGGAAAAAGGCAGTGGGGGTGCCTCAGAAATGCTAGCCTTTTCTTTTTATTGTTTTGTTCCCCTTATCCAAAGGAGGGTGCAGGTTCCCAAACTCTTATCGGACAGCTGTTTGGTTTTTGAAAAATAGGATGCATACTCTCCCTTTTATTTTGTATGTTTAAGAAATGAAGCAAGGCAATCACTGCTCAGCTTTCCCAGGATAGATCAACAAGATTTAATATTCTGACCTAAACCAGGGCCATTTCAGAGCAGAACATGAGGGTTTGTCCCCACCTGACCCTGTTGGTGTTTGTTCTTATCCAGGACACTGAGTGATATCTTTGACTTCAGTTTCCAGGCTTTTGCAATAATAATCAAAGATCGTATTTCATGGAATCATAGAATATTGGAGCTGGATGGGACTCTCAAAGTTCATCACATCCATCTCCCTCATTTCCCAGATCAGGAAACAGGGGAAATGACTGCCAATGTCACATTTTGTAAAACCTTAAAGTCCCTGCATAGATGTCAGCTGTTGTTAGTGACCCAGCAGGAAACCCAGTTCTCCTTTCTCTTACTCTAGTGGACCAAGTTCTATGCTTATTTGGCAGGTGCTTTTAATCTCCCCCAGACACATGGGAGAGATTGATTTTTATTCTCACAAGCATTTTTTTAATAAAAGAGGCAATATGGCATAGGAGATCTGAGTTCGAGTCCCAATTCTGACATGTATAGTGGCTGTGTATCCCTGTTCAAGTCACTTCTCAGTGCACATTCTCTTAGACTGTAAATGGCAGATCCAGGTATTTTTTATTTTTGTTGTTGTTTTGGGGTGTGTGTATCAGTTGGGGTTAAGTGACTTGCTCACACACAGGTAGGAAGGCTTAAGTGTTTGAGGTTGTATTTGAACTCGGGTCCTCTTGACTTCAGGCCCAATGCTCTCTCCATTGCACCATCTAGCCACCCCATTGCCAGAGACAATCCCCTGTACCAAAGAAATCAAAATCCAGTCTCCATCTCTGTTGTTCCCATTTTCCAAAGGTCCAGAGAGCCTAATGCTTGACCTTACATCACAGGGCTCTTGACTTCTAACCTTACCTTCTGTTCTTTACCCAGCCAAGTAGGTCATGTTATAAATGCTCTTCATTGTGGTTCTTGTGTCGGTAAAATTCCTGAGTGTAGGCAAGAACAGTATTATTCCCCAGGTAAAGCAGATGGTTGCTGTCGAGAGAATGGAGGAATTAACTTACGAAGTGTATTACTTATTTAGTCCCAGTTTTCTAGCACTCTCAGCCAAGCTCATTGGGGTGCCATTGATTTTAATAAGCTTCTATCATTACTCCTAAGAGTAGGGGAGGGAATTTGCTTGTCCATTCAGAAGCATCAGCTGTCAGGGTGATCAATAAGACAAACGGAGCAGAAACTTGGTCAGATGTGTTGCGGTCTACATCCTAATTAACAATGAATCAGCTAGACGGGGGAAAGGGACTCCCTGGTACAAATGGAGTCATCATCTTTTGGGGGAGCACCTGCCTCCCTATACAAACCTCCCCCTAGCCTCAGGAAGGCAGCATGATGTCACAAAAAGTGTCTGGCTCTGAAGGTTTGGGTTCGAATCCCACCTTAGATACTTTTGAGCTTTGGATTAATCAATGAGTCTCCTTAGGCCTCGGTCTTTTCATCTAGAAATTGAGGGGGTGGGACCATCTGGTTTCTAAAATCCCTTTCAGCTGTGAAAGTTGTCAGAAGAAACTTTAGATGAGCGTCCCCATGGTGCCTTTGGGGAAGGAGCACTCAGTGCCTTTGGAGTTGCAAGCCTGGGGTCCCATCGCAGCTCTATAACTCACCACCTATGGCATCTCGGCTAAATAATGTCATTTCTTGGGGCTTCGGCTTTTCTCCTTTGGGTGCTGACAGGGTTACACTGGAAACTCAATGGGAGTTGACAGC
This sequence comes from Sminthopsis crassicaudata, assembly GCF_048593235.1. Taxonomy (NCBI): domain Eukaryota; kingdom Metazoa; phylum Chordata; class Mammalia; order Dasyuromorphia; family Dasyuridae; genus Sminthopsis; species Sminthopsis crassicaudata. The sequence goes on along the minus strand of NC_133622.1, from coordinate 223,338,964 downwards.
AATTGTCATCTGAACGCACAGAGGAGTGGACAAGAATGATTCGTGCTGGGAAACCTGGTGCCCAGAGAATGAGGAGCCCGTGTGCAGAGGGGCAGGTCGGGGGAATCACAGAATTAGAGAGGGGGGTGATGGAAAAAGCAGGCTCTGCTGCTGCTCTGTGGCTTCTGGAGGAGGCTCCTTGCCAGGAAAAAGGAGGCGGGTGGGAGCGGAATGGATCTGACTTCTGCTGTATCTCTTTTTGCCGGTGAGGATGCAGTCATGATGGATTCGAACTCTCAGGCTTGGGCCCTGGGGAGGGAGTTGGCCGTGGATATCTGATCCATCTTGTTGCAGCCCCAAGTGGTAGCAGGTGTTTTATGTTTGTTCGGCTTGTCATAGAAACATGTTTTGTGTTGTTGGGTTTTTTTTTTTTTTTTTTTTTTTGGCTTATTTTAAAATAAGCCTAAACAATTTTGATGCTGTGACTTTTAAGGTTGCCTAAAGGGAGGCTGAGGGATCTATCTAGAAACATGATACTAAGAGGATCTAGGATCCTGGGCTAGGCCAAGTTGGATATTCATTCCATCACCCATTCAAAAAATTGTTTGAGCACCTACTATGTGCAGTGTGCTGTAGATTACTGTTAATTATAACCATTCAATTTTTTTTCCTCACAACAGCTTCACCTGTCAATTAGTCAATAAAAATTTATTAAGGACCTACTATGTATCAGGCAGGCAATGCCAGGTTTATTTTCAATTTATCAATGGAAAAACTGAGACTTGAAAAGCTAAGGGGTTTGCCCGAAGACTTGGCTAGGGTCAGAGTGGGAATTTGAACCCGGTGTCATACCTCCAACTTCAGGATGTTCTTTTTGCTACTTCTTTGAGACCTTTGCTTGACATGTAGCCTCTAGATGTTCAAGGCTCTTATAATCCAGTAGGAACGTTGAGATAAGGCCCATCAAAAACATGCTTCTATAATAGAAGCATTAAGACATCACCATGGAGGGAGGTATGAGATGTATAAAATAAAATTGTACAAAGTACTATGGGAGAAATCAAAGTGGGCTTTCTGGAGGAGGAAGATAGGATTTGGACAGGTCAAGATGGGCAAGGAAATATATTCTGGTGGAAAGAGCAACATAAGGAAAGGCATGAGCCATGGATGGGAGAAAGCAAAGCGACAAGGGGGGATTTACAAAGAGAGGCAAGGTCTGCTTGCCTAGGGAAGTAGTGGGAGATAAAGCCACAAAGTGGAAACCCTGCCCACATCTTTTATCCAGATGTTTGCGGTCTTGCCAGAGTGTAGGCTGAGATTTTTCCAAATTGCATTTTGTAATTCAGACGACTTGAATGCTCTCCCCATCCCGTCCTGAACCCCAGCCCCAGACCTCCTCTTACCCATCACAGTCATGACCTTGAAACTGTAACCAGCTGCTGGTCTTGACAATACAAATGACAGAAGACCATCTTGGCTGTCCATATATGTGGGAAAAGGGGTTAGGGGCGAGAGAGAGAGGCTCCAGAGAGGGTTCTCTAATGAACTTACCTTTCCAACTGAAGTCAGCATTTTTAGTGCGTGTTTCTTTGGAGACCCCCAAAGTAATATTTTTATGGCAAAACATTCTGGATGCCAAAAGGAGATTCTGACGTTCAAACAGAAGTAAACTGCAGCTGGTTGTGTGTACTTTTGCAACTCTGTACAAAAATGGGACTCCCAGAGTAGGAGAGTGGATAGCAGCAAAGCACTGAGGGTAGCATAAAAATAATCCTAAGCTTTCCTTGGTAATGAATGTTTTTACTAGTTAAGTGTAATTTCAAAAAATTGAGTTAGCCCCTTTAGAGTTCGGAAAAATAAGGCAAACCAGGGCAACAATTTCCACAAAGTCAATGTTAATAGGAAGGGAAGCTGTGCTGAAAGCATGCATTGACCATTGACAGATAATGAGTTTGAAGCCCAAGGGGATTCTGGCCTCCAGCCTCTTGGCCCAGACCAGGACAATGGAAAGGTACACCAGGGAACTGGGTCCCTATTAGTGTGAATAAATGAGCCTCTTGAAGTGGTTACATCCATTCATATTCACACTATTGGAAGTTATAATCATGTATGGCAGTTGGTTCCAACCATGGTTTCCAATGGAAATATACAGTGTGAATTTTAGTAATGAATGCTAAGTCGAACCTAATTGTGTTGAAAAGGAGGATCTTGGAGTGAGAAAGAACAGTCATTGGGGAAATGTGAGAGATATATATATCTATATATCTATTTAGATATATAGATATATAGATAATTTTTTTTTTTCAAGTCTTGATCATTTGTTTTAAGAAATCGTTTAATAGAGAAGATCTAATTCAGTTCCAGTTGATCAATGATGGACAGATCAGCTACACCCAGAGAAGGAACATTGGGAAAGGAATGTAAACTGTTTGCACTATTGTCTTTCTACCCAGGTTACTTTTACCTTCGGAATCCAATTCTTACCGTGCAACCAGAAATTGGGTTTTACACACATATATTGTATCTAGGATATACTATAACATATTTAACATGTATGGGATTGCTTGTCATCTAGGGGAGGGGAAAAGAAGTGAGTACAAGAGATAATGCTGTAAAAAAATTACCCATGCATATGTACTGTCAAAAAAATTATAATTAAAAAATTAATTTAAAAAATCGTTTAAAAGATTTCATAGAAGCTTAAAGATACTTTCCAATTCTCCATTTGGGGTTAGGACATCCCCAGGGTGTAATACTACTTATAAACCATTTAGCAGAATGCTTTGCACATAGTAGGCATTTTATACATGATTCTTTTCTTCCTTTACTAATGGAGATTTGATTTAAAAAATTTTAAAACTTAAAATGTCAAATATGATTTAAAAAAACAACAACCCTGTGATCGCAGAAATTTAGGTAGACCATGGTTTGCCATGTCCCTGGAATTGTAATATGCCATAAAAACTTGATACTTCTTTTTTTCTGTAACACGGCACCATGAAGGAGTTCTGCTGTAAGTATGTGTTGTCAAGTGTTACTGTTAGATTTTACAAAGTTATTTTCTAGTAAATCCACTGGGGTTCAGTTTACTGTTTTCCTTTTGAAAAGTGAATTGAAGTTGATAGAGAGACAGGAATTAGGCCACATGTTGGGAAAATTAACCAAAGGGAAACTAAGCTTGGAACTGTATGGGGGATTTAGCAAATAATAGATCCCCCTCCACATGCTGTATAGAATCTCCCTGAAAACTGGAACTATGCCTTTAAAGTGTGGAAAAAAAACACTTTTGATGCTGGGATATAAAAAAAAAAGTTACTATTTTCATTAACAATAACAACAGCTAACTTTTATATGGCATTTTAAGATTTGCAAAGCACTTTACAAACGATTCTCACATCAGCCCTGGAAGGGAGCTGCCGTTATTCCCATTTTACAGGTGAAGGGTTAAGTGATTTGCCCAGACTCACACTGCTGGTAAGTGCCTGCGTGAAAATTTGAGCTTAGCCTTGGAAAAAGTCCATTTGGGACGTGATTTGGGTCCTCCCTGAAGACGTGACCATGCAGTAGTGCCCAGATGAGGCCCTTTTGTATTGAGATTATCTGTGATTATCGTTACCATACATAAGGCTGTGTCCCATCTGATTCTCCCAGTCCAAGGGCTAAGTCCTTGACTCTGAATTCTAAAAATTCATCATTGTGGGGTGATCGGGTCCAGATTATCTGTGATTATCGTTATCATACATAAGACGGAGTCTTATCTGATTCTCCCAGTCCAAGGGCTGAAATCCTTGATTCTTGACTCCAAGTTCTAAAAACTCATCATCACGGGGTGATCGTGTCCAGGGGTGATCTCCTATGGCTGAACTTTGCAAGCCAGCTTTATAAAATGGCCTGCTTAGCCAGACATGAGTATTTATAGTAGGAGAAGGATTAGAAAAAATAATCAAATGTGCTACACCCTTTTTAAAAACGTGTGTGACAGAGGTAGGTATTGTGAGGAATTGAGAAGGCTGAAATGTTTGGTCCAGCAAGATATTTTTAAATGTTGTTTGTTGTAATTGGCACTGTAGGCTTTTAAAAAGGGGAGGGAAAATGAGCAATCATAATAATAGCTAGCGTTTATATAGCACTCTGAGGTTTACCAGACACTTTATTATCTCATTTTATCCCATAATTTTGGGCAAGTCACTGTGTGCCTCAGTTTCATCCTCTGTAAAAATGGAGCCCATAATAGCATCTACCCAGGAAGCACAGTACCTATCACATAGAAAGCCCTAAATTCCAGTTCTCTTCCCTTCCTTCCTAGCAAAGTCCCAGTAAGAAAACTCCCTCTATCAATGCAAATCATCACCCCTCAGCAATTCAGTCTTAAGGACTCTGCTTGGGAGTCCAGCTCTTTTGTATCAGAGCTGGGCCTAGAACCCTGAGCTGAAAGGTCACTCTCAGAAAAAGAGGCCAGAAACAGAACTGGGAATTTGGATCCTTCAGCTCCCTCCTTTCCTTTCCTGTCCTCTCCCAGGAGTGACCTGGGTGGGGAAGAAGCATATTTTGTTATTTATGGAGCAGAGGAATGGGTTGATTTCTGTGGCCAAAAGAAAAGCTGACAGAGGCCCAAGATTCCTTTTTGCATTTCTGAAGGACTGGGTCTATTTAGGTTATCCTAGAGTAATTACTAGGAAGACTGTACCTTGTGAAGGTAGGCCTGGAAACCGTGCTGATGGGATTTATACCTATTGGTGTAAAAAGATCCAACCTGCTAAGTGCTTTTATTTCTGTTCTGTTACTGTGAATTAAAAAAAAAACTCAGCAACCTCAAATGAAATCTGTGTGTGAGTTGCTTAAAATAGCGCAAGAGGAAGAAATTTTGGAAGTGTTTAGCTCCTTGAGACCTCCTCCTGATTTATGGTCCCTGTGAGGGCTCCAGGCCTTTCCTTATTTACCCTTTCCCGCCTACTGTGTGCACAGAAGTGAGCCCAGAGAGAGCCCTACCACCCATTTTGGACTGATTTCAACTTTTCCATACTTTTTTTGGGGGGGAAGAGGGGGCACACACCATTTGTGGGTGAAGATTTTAGGGAAGAGTCTTCGTTGGGGATTTGGCTCCTTCCTCCTTCCAAAACATATTATAGAGTTTGCTCATCGTCATGCTGAGATTCCAATTCTGTGGAATTTGGACAATTCAGGTCTTTTTGCTTTTTCATTTCTCAGCAAGATGTCAGTGATTATATCTCAGTGGTAGCAGAACTGCAGGGGGGAAAAGGTCATTTATGGAAGGACCAAATTTATGGAGACTCCACCATTCTCAGGGTATCTCAAAATCTTCATAGTTCATAGAAGCAGCAGCTGCTGCTGCTACTATTACTAATAATAATAATAAAAATAATTTTTAGTTATTTTCAACTGTTCAACTCCTCATGAGTCCATTTGGGATTTTCTTGGCAAATATACTGAAGTGAATCTGCCATTTCCTTCTCCAGCTCATTTTATAGATGAGGAAACTGAGGGAAACAGGGTGAAATGACTTGCCCAGAGTCACAGTGAGGAAGTACTTTTACCAGGGTTCTCATCCCAGGACATCGTGCTTCTCTTCTAAATTGTCTTAATTTAGTAACTAGGTTTAATGGAAGTAGGTGGCTTGACTTCATTGTGACTAACCACTTAGAAGAACTAACCAAAACTTCAGAGTTAGCCATCAGCCCCGGAGATGTTTCCCCTCCTCTGCAGCTTGCTCCCTGAAGGAGACAAGAGAGGCTTCCCAGTCATTGCTACTGTATTTCATTTTCCTGGTGGATTCTAGGAGTTGTACCATTGAAGGTGCAAAAAGTCTCTTGGGTCCATTCTGACATTTTCCCAGAACTTTTCATTTTCCTGCATATGGCTCCCTTAAATGATTAGGACAGTGCCTGGCACAGAATAGGTGCTTACTGAATGCTAGTTGACTGAGTAATCCATTACTTTTAGCTTTCACGTAGATCATCTCATTTTGTTCTGGTCCTGTTTGTGCAGGTTAAACAGTATTGTACCCCAACCTGGCCTCTTGGGACCAACTTTAGAAACCTCACAAAATCAGGATCGTAGATTGGAGGTCTGAGAGGATCTTAGAGGCTATATTGCCCAACCATCCCTCATTTTACAGATTAGGAAACTGAGGCCCATTTAGGAGAAATCACTTATCCAGAGAGATAGTGATTCTAACCCCAAAGCCACTAGGATGCTGAAGCTCAGCTTCTATTTGGAAAGGAACTGAGGCTGAGCCACAGGACTAATTCCTTTGTGTTTCATTGTTCAACAACCAGATAAACAGAGTTAACTCTTCTTTTATGGGAGGCAAAGGAGTTTTTGAAGAAACCTACATTTGGACTCGTGTTAGAAGAAGGAAATCTTGAGAAAGATTAGGTTTGGGGTTGGTTTTGTTTTAGGGTTTTTTGAAGTTTTTTTAAGGCCTTACAAGGAGTTTTCTACTGTTGATACCATGATTCTCCCCCATGCTTTCCCAAAATATAGACTCCAAAACTTATTGCCAGTATCAACACCCCAAACCTCAAGCAGCAGCCAGCTTTCTTTTTTGCCAAGTTTAGATTGTGATACCATCCAGGGAAACAGTGGATGCAAGGGGCCAATCTGGGGGGTTTGTCCTCTAGTATGAGGATTATCAATATAGATATTATATAGGGATATTAATATAGATTATATATCTAAATGTTAATATTTATTGATATTGATAATCTACCATCCAATTGCCCTCATTCAGACGCATATGATGTTGGATTTATGTATAAAGAAGTCTCAACTTCCCACAATCCTACTGGCGAAATCCATTAATAGTTCACTTAATTGTCAGGAAGGGGGGAAAGGAACAAACATTTATCATTAAGTGCCTGCTATGTGCCAGATACTATTACAACACTGCAAATGTTAACGTCATTTGATCCCATCAACCACCCTGGGAAGTAGATACTATTATGAGCTCCATTTTATAGTTGAGAAAACTGAGACATCCAGAGTTGTTAAATGATTTGTCCAAGATCACACAGCTTGTAACTGTCTGAACCCACATTTGAACTCGACCTCCAGACCCTATGTTTTATCCACTTGCACCACCTAGCCTGTCTCTGGATGGGATGGGGTCACTCCTGGGGACCTTTCTGAATGAAAATGGCTCTGCCTTTTAAAGATCTCAGCATGACCTCCCTCTGGCCACTGGACCCAGATGGTTGTGGAGGAGAAAATGAGGCTGGTGACCTTGCAAAGCCCTCCCTCTCTCAATTTCCTCCTGTAGATGGTTTAAGGAAGAAGAGTGGGAGTGGTTGGGAGCCACCCAGCCTCTGCTGGGAGGGACCTTATCTTACCGTAAAGCAAAGAAAAGGGAAGGAAGTGCGGTCATGGTTGCTTTGTGTCTTGGTACTTTGGGAGTCTTTGTGGAAAGATCCCCTTGTGCCTACAGAGAGAGACGTGAGGGAGTGATCTGGGGACTCAGTTTTCTCTTCATATAGAGCAGGGAGATCTATGGGAAAGTCACATTTTAGGATGATGGTGATAGAGGGGTTAGGCAGGGCAGGAGGAAGGCTATTTGAGGACGCAAATCCTTCCTAGAGCTGCCATTTATTAACTATGCTCTTGAGAGAAGTCTTTGACCCTATTTAGGATCAGGTACTTTGAGTTAGAAAGGGATACCTGAATCTTCTAGCCCCTTATTTATTTGTTTGTTTTTTTTGCCAAAGTGGGAAATTAGGGCACTTTGAGACTGAATGACTTGTGTGAGGTTAGACAGGTGGTAACAGAGGCAGAATTTGAGTTCAGGTCTTCAATCTCCACTTATTTATATGGCTTCTCTGCCTCACTGGCCCTGAATTGCCTGATCTGTAAAAAGATGGGAGCACTTGTCTTTTTTGACCTCAGTAACTAATTTTTTCAGTAACTAATTCTCTCAGTGGCTTTATCCATGAACTTTCTAAATCAGCTCTATCCTCTGAGGGTCAGTTATAGAGATAAAGACTGGTGAAGGCCAGTGGAGTCTGGGAATCTCTTCCCAATAAGCAAATTGTGGAGAAAGGGAGGAAAGGCTGTTGGACTGATCCCATGTCTAAACAAGTCACTTTTTTTTTCACTTACTGAAGGCAAAGTCTCTATTTTTCCATCTGTCAAGGAGGAGTGGGCTAGTGGCTTGGGGTGTGTATGGATTGTGGTTATTTTGAATGCACAAGGCCTGCCCATCTGAAGGCATGGGAAAGACACAGCTTTGGGAAGCTGCCTGGATTCAGCTAGAGTTGAAGTCACAGTATACTCTGCCCATGTCTGAAAGCAGACGCCCTCGTCCTTCTACTCACTGGGACGAGGGAATCTAGGAAGGATGGAGGGAGCAGCTAGGTAAGGAGAGGGGGGAGAGAGAGCTCTCACAGTAAAAAAGCTGGAAAAACCCAAAGGCCACTGGTTCTTTGGGGGTGAATAAACCCTCTTGTCCCTGCCCTTGAGGACTGTATCTTTTAATCCATACCTTTCTTGGTTACTCAGCTCTGACCATTCTGGAAGATGGAGAGAAGCTTCCACTGGAGCAGGAGGGTCTCACCTATGTCAGCTGTGATCTTCTATGACCAGAATTTTTGAGTTCCCCTTTCTTATCTTCCTTAAGTTTGCGTTCAGCCTTCTTTAGCTCAGGTCTGGCAAACCCTGAGATCCTTAGATAAGATAGATGATGTTGTTATTCCCATTTTACAGGTGAAACTGAGGCTAAGTGACTTACTCAGTTTCACACAGCTAATAAGTATCTGAGAAAGAATTTGAATTCATCATCCTAATCTAAGATTACTCAATGTTCTCTGACCCATTCCATTCTCTGCTAATTTCAAGCTACAATTGGAGTTGGAAGGGTGTGGGAGGGAATGAGCGTTTATTAAGTGCCAGGTTCTCTGTAATTATCATCCTCACTACAATCCTAGGAGGTAGGCACTGTTATTATTCCATTTTACAATTGAAGAAATTGAGGCAGACAGAGGTAAAGTGATTTGCCTGGGATCACACAGCCAGTAAGTGTCGAAGGCTGGATCTGAGGTCTTTCTTATTCCAGTTCCAGCATCCTTTTCACTGCGTTACCTAGCTTAAGCATGTAAGAAATGAAGGGAAAGGGAGAAGGACTAGAAGGTCTTGTGGAAGATTTGGTGCTTAGTAGCTAGGGGTGAGCCTGTGCCCACTTGGTACTCTAAGCTCTGGCACATCCTAACCCCACATGCCACAATATGGGTTATGTGCGGATTTCATCTGGAGGACCGTTCCGTACCCCTCAGATGTCTGCCGACTGTTCTTAGAAGACCACCCCTTTACCTACAGAGCCTACAAATGCTCCCCCACCTCCCTCAACTGCTCCCTCCAGTTATCTGGTGGACATACATAAGAGAAACTGTGGCAGATTCTTGAGGACTATGGTGGACACTCAAAGGTCTGTGCTTGTTGTTGTTTGTCCTCCATTTTCAAAGAGAACAAATGACATCACAGGGTGATATTTTGCATGAGTTGAATTTAAGCAAGGTAGAATTAATTGTATAGAGTCATCCATCTCTGTCTGTCTTTCTGAGTCATCAAGGTCCAATGGCAGGACAAAAGTCAAGGTGATGGCCCAGAATTCACTGGATGCCCTGGGGCATCATGAGTGTTCAAGCAAGCCTAAGCTCCAGCTGCCTTCATGGCCACTGGAACATTCTCACCCATCTAACCCCCTGAGGCTAGTCTTCACTTACCTGGTGCTAATTCACTAACCAGTCTGAGGTCCGTTGGTTACCCTCAACTTGCTGTGACAGTCTACTGCAGTGTGGTCATTACACGTGCTACAGCCACTGGAGAGAGCTGGGTGAAGGGAGCCACCAAAGGTGGATGAAAAGAGCTTGGCAAACCCTCACACCAGGGGAGCTAGTCCTTCTTGAGCATCCTATGCACCCCAAGGGTCTGTTCTAGGACTGGACCTAGAGGGCAGGGTCAAGTATCATGGGGAACTTGACTGGAGTCAAACTGGATGGGATGGAGAGCCACCAAGAGCTGCCCTAGCCATGATGGGACCAGTGAGCAGCGACTCCAAGTAATCCCATCTTCTTGAGCACAGCCAGTCACAGTGAGCCCTAAACCTGCAATTCCTGCCTGTTCCTTCTCTCCCAGCACCCCGCATGGAGGGCTGAGCTAATTAGACAAAACAAATTCTTTGAAGCTTTGCTATCTGAAAGTGTTTTTAGAGTTCTCTGGCTGAGTTTTGATAAATCGTATGACCATTAAAAGATAGAAACAAGAAAATCCTTCTTTTTGGGAAGCACCTGACTCCCTGAGATTCTATTTATGGTGAGCCGAGTATGCAGAGAACCTGGATCACTTAGGTATCTCAGGTCATCTTGTACTGCTACTAAGTAGGTTTCTGGCAGATCATGGCCCAAAAACATTGCCCTTCATTTTTCCTTCTCACATCAGGTGCAAAGTCTGATGCAAGCTACCTCAAAAGGCTCACTTTAAATACTGGATTTGTTCTGGGTTCGGTTGTAGCTGTTAATGTCATCTTAGATCCTGTGATCCTGAAATGGAAGAGATCTTGGGGTGATGAAATCCAACCTCTGTTTTTGACAGATGAAGAAATCAAGGCCCAGGGGAATGAATTGATTCTCCTAATGATGATGTAGCTAGATAAGATGCAGGGCTGAAACAACCATGGCCAGAAACTGTGGTCTTTATTGCTGGTCTCTAGCTTTGGATCCCCATTTTTCTGAGAAAATGAAGTACTTGGTCCCCTATCCATCCTCAATGAGTTGATATGAATGGATTTGCCAGCTCCATCCCAGAGAGCAGGAGATTAATGTACCCTCATATAATGTAATGAGAATACTGGGACTGGGGATACCCAACCTTGAGGTAGTGAAAGGAGAGACCAGGTACTGAAAACAAACAACCCACTTCAGAAATTTTCTGGAGAAAATTGTTCATGTTCCCTGAGGTGGCTGGGGCAATGGCAAGGATGCTGACTCTGGCATCAAGGCTCTGAGGTTCAAATCCTACCCCTGACACCTAATATTTGTGTGACTGTGGCAGGCCATTTACTAAAATTGGACTTCGGGTTTTTTCACCCGTAAAATGGTGGGGTTGGACTTGATGGCCCCTAACTCTGGCACCACTTCCTACATGAAGCTTTCTCTGATCTCCCCCAATTATTAGTGTCCCCAAAGAAATGACAGCAGCACAGAATTGGAGAGTTGGAAATGATCTTAGCAGCAGTCTAGTCAAATCCATATGCAAAAGGAATGCCCGGTACAACCAAACCAATAAGGGATTGCCCAATGTCACCCAAACATCTCCAAGGAGGGGAAACCCATAGCCTTTCAAGGAGGCTCGTTTTACTTTTTGAACAGCTCTTATTATTAACAAGTTTTTCCCAACCTCAAACAGTTGGAGTTACCATGTAAATCCTTGTATTAACTCACGTGTGTGTGTGCTGTGTCCCCCGATAGAATTAATCTCCTCAAAGATAGCACCGGCTCCTTTTTTGTCTTTGGCTCCCCATCTCCTAGCACAATTCCCAGAATTCAGTAGACTCTTAAAGGCTTATTGATTAAGAGGCAGGTAAGTGGTGCAATGGATAGAGCACCAGATCTGGAGTCAGGAAGACCCAGTTCAAATCCAGCCTCAGACATGTAGGAACTGTGTGACCCTCAGCTTCCTCCTCCTTCAGTTAACTGCAAAATGGAGATAATAATGTCTGGATTGGTGGTGAATGTAGCATGAAATATTTATAAAGCACTTAGGACAGTGGCTGGCGTATAGTAGGCACTATATAAATACCAGCTGTTAATGCTACTAATAATAATCACACCATGGTTTAAGGATGACATCTACCCAGCTCATCAGTGAATGAAGATTTACTATGGTTCACAAGTTAATTCCAGCACACCATCCATCAGCTAATGAGGAATCTGTTTAATTTCTTGATTATTGCTCAGCAGCTCCATCTCCTAATAATGCAAATTTAAACATAGGTTTCTTTTTACTCCTTTGAATGATCTGAATGAGTTTGTTGGTAAAAGGGGAGAAAGGAGATTGAGAAAACCATTTATAAGAGAACATTGATTTTTGCTTAGCTGGGGGGAGGAGAAGAGGGGGGTTGAACTCCTTGGATAGAGCCGAAGACGATGGATAATATGTTTGTTATGGAAGATGATCCCAGTTGGCACCAGTCTCTTGGCCTGCCACCCCTTGCTAGGCCTGCTTTCCAAATTTCTCCAGTTGCCATGGGACCCAGACTCAGACAGGAAATCATGGTAGGATGGGAAGGGGTCCAAAATACACACAGCTAGTAGGAGAGTTGCAGTTAAAGGGAGAGTGAGAGAGAACAGTCTATCTATTCTCATGAACACAAGCTGCAAAGTGAAACTTGGTTGGTTTTTTTTTGTTTTTTTTTTTTTTTTTTTTTTTTTTTTAAGACTCCTTACATTTTATAGGGCTAGTTTTAAAGTTTTTCCACATTAAATGCTGTTTGAATAACTGCAAGTGATCCTTTTATCCATCTGAACAGAGAGGGGACTCTTCCTCTTCCTCCTCCTCCAAAGTTGTTCAAAAATAATCCTAAGTTGAGGGGAGACACACAATAGGCCGGACCTTGCTGAAGGAACTGGATGGAATCTCTGTTCCCTGCTTTTCTCGGCTGCTTCCCAATGGAAACCGGGCTCTTTGGAAAACCCAGCCCTCGATCCTGACGTAGGATGTGCCGATGGAAAAAACAGGAGGGGGCTGCTGCTATGGCCGGTGATCCTCATCTCCTGCTTTCTTGGAAATCTCCACAGCCAAGCCCAGTAACTAAAAATCCTTATTTATAAGGAAGCACATTTTCATCCCATCTAAGAAGTTGTTAAATCAAATTGAAAAATCACAAAGGGACCCTTACTTGTGCTTTTGCAGATGTCTCCAGAAAACGTTCAGAAAGGGACTTTTCATACCTTGGAAAATATTTCAGTGTACCAACCCCCCTCCCCAAACAGATCTCTATTCACTTAATTTTCCACAATTGCCCTGATGGATTTCTCCAGGAGTGCGCTAATGCGTTGAAAGGAATGATAGCTTGAGCGAGGGGGTTGGACCGCTTGGACCTATTGACCTCCTCACCCCCACTCTGTCTCCATTCTTGGCTGGGTTGGGGTGCCCATTGTGAGGGCCGAGTCTGTCTCAATACCTCCCCTTGCTCTTGTCCGTTATAGAATATGTGACATGAATTCATTAGTGGGAGGGTAACCGCTGCCACAGAGCCAAGAGGGAAGAGAATTGGCAAGGACCAGCAATTCTGTGGATATGAATGAAAGATAAGCGAGTTTTAGATGCCGGGATGAGCTCTCCTAAAAGAGCTCATTCAGGAACTGGCTTCCACCTGGCCACATTTGCATGCAGCCATCCTTTGGGATGGGTCAACCTTCTGTTTATGCATCTCTTGTCCATTGGAAACAACTGTGAGAACCTGGAGCTTCGGCTTGTCCCCCAAGCTTCGCGTTCACAAAGGGGCAGCGAACGAACACGGCGCTTCGAATGATGGCAACCCCTGTGGGACACCCAAGGGAAACAGGAGGAGATGGATGTAAAATAAAAGATACTCTTAGTACCACTTCTGCAGAAGCGAGTCATGTCTTTGAGCAGATATAACTTGAACCTTTGGGGAGTGATTTGAAGTTTCTAAAAGCTCTCTAATGGACGCAGAAAGCCCAGGAGAATCTCTCCATCACTATTAGCGTAATTATTATTTGTCGTATTCATTGTCCTTTAAAAGAGATTTTCTTTTTGCCTTTTCCTCTCTAGAAGAAAAGACTCCAAATGGGTTCCAGAAATTCTTCTGTCATAATGGCATTTAAAATAACACTGCCATGTCTCCCTTTTGCGACTCTCTCTTGGACATGGTGCCATTCTGACATAGTGAAAGCACTAACTTGAAGCTTGGTGACCCCACCATCTGAACATCCCAAAATGTTTTACTTATTGTTTTTTTACCCGCTGCAGCTGAAAATAGAAAGTGTTGACAGTGCCCTGACACAGTACACATTTTCAGGCCAGGGAGTGTCTTTTTTGCAGTCTCTGTGGCCAATCTGCTTTCTCTTTCAGAAATGGAACAGATCAGGTTCAGGGGCATAGATTGAGAGTTTTCTAAAAAGAACCTCAGAGACCATTCCCTCCCACCCACTCTCTTGACAGATAAGGAAACTCTCCGATAAATCCAATAAAGCAAAGTAACTTGTCCAAACTCCCATAGATAGTAAGTGGCAGAGATGAGATTTGAACTCAGATTTTCTAAAACAATTCTAAATCCATCATTTCTTTCTACCATGCTTCCTGGAAATATCTGGATTTCACTAGATCTGAATAAACAAGTCATAAAACATTTATTGAGCTGTTCTATGGCCAGAATTATGTGAAGCACCGAAAAGGGTACCTAAACAACCTCTTGATTGAATCCATCTTGTTGTTCTGTCATCATTCCTTCTGGGGGGTTTTTGGTAAGGATACTGGAGGGGTTTGCACCTCATTTTACAGATGAGGAAAATTGAGGCAAAGAGTAGGTTAAGTAATTTGTTCAGAGTCGCACAGCTACTAAGTCTCTGAGGCCAGATTTGAACTCCAGAACTAAACTTTTGTTATCTGCTTCTTGATCTGGTTCGCTGACATACAACATGCTTGTTTGTGACCTGGACAGTACCAGGGGCCCATGGAAAATGGTTGTCCTGGACTCTGGCTGGTCTTGGGCCCCTTTCTGCAAGAGGTCAAACCATTGCTGTTGGGTCACTTTTATCCCATGTTTCTGAATGTTTCACATGGTATGTGGTGCTAGGTAGAAACAGTGAGACATTTTAAAATGCTCAAGGAGCCAGGGATACAAAAAAATCATGAGGAGGCCAGCCCAAGAGACCAACTGGCCACTACAACAGATACAAACTACAAAGGTCTGCTTAAAACAAAGGCTTTTTGCCATATCCAAATCATATCCAACTCTTTGTAACACAATTTGAGATTTATAGCTTGCCATTTTCCTCTCCCACTCATTTTACAGATGAGGAAATCAAGGCAAACAGCAGTTTAAGTGACTTGCCTAGTAAGAAAGTTAAATTTGAACTCAGAACTCTGTCCACTGTACCACCTCGCTACCCTTTTAACAACCCAGAGGCATCATAAGATCAGTATCATCATTATTTTTTTTTTCTCCCCAGAAAGGGCAGTGTGGTTTTAAGACCTTCCTCCTTCAATCGGAAGGAGAAAAAAATTAACCTGAGGGGCAAAAGTGAGAAAACATTTATATGAAAACTTTGAATAATGACATACACATAAATGCAGGGACCCAGTCTGACTGAATCAAATGAAACCCACTGACTCTCTCTTCCCTTTCCTCTCCCTATACAAAAGATTCTCTTAGGGGTAGGTGCTTTCCTAACCCTTGATGACCCAAGGCATATGTTCCCAAAGTGTCCGTAGGTGTCTTCCTCCATCTGCTGCTTCATTTCACCCTAAAGATCAGTTGTCTGATAGTGGAGGTGTGGATCCAGATTCTAGCTTTGTCGCTTACTGGCTGTGTGACTTTGGAGAGCTCACCACCTCTCCCTCACATATCAGAGTTTTCCAAATTGGTACCTGGTGATTCATCACTTTTTCTGAGCTATTATTCCCTGCCAGTCGAGTTATGAATGGAAAGTCTGGGAGCCTCTCCTTCCCCCACCCCAGCCAGATGTGCTCCAGGCTGGTTGCCTAGACAAGCCACAGTTGACCTCTGGAGTCTTGTTCCAGCTCTAAATCTGATTCTGTGAGCCAGTGCAGATGCCTATGATTCCAAAGTTTCAGTCAATGGGTACATGTATACTCTAGCAGGATGCAAGAACCTTGAAGGCAAGGGCTGCCATATTGTCTTTATGTATTCCAAAGGCAGATGGTTTAATGGATAGAGGGTCTGTCTAAAGCTGGCTTCAAATCCTCTCTCTGACCGGTCATTCTCTTCAATCCTCCTTCCTAAGTCTCAAGTGAACAAAATTGGCTTTGAAAGGAAGGGATGATTGGATTATCTTTTTTTCCTGCTCAATTAATTACATGACAATGGAGTAACTGGGGTAGGAAGGACTCAGTTTGTTTTTATCTCCCTTATCAACCCAAAGTAAAATTTGTTCCTCTTGCCCCTCCAGTGAATATGGGCCTTTCTGAAATTCGGTGTTAAATTAATCAATGGAAAATTTCCAGGCAGATTGAATTAGTCCCTCTTAATCTCGTTTGAGTGTTCTTAGGGAAAATCCCATTTTCAGTTGGGATTTCTGGAAGTGTAGGAAGCTAGGAGCACTGAGGACCATCTTGCAATGACCCAGTGAGGGGAGAGGAGGAGAAGAAAGGATGAGTTAGAACTGAGCAGAATGGGTGCTCTCCCTGGATCAGCTGATTCCCTAGCCCAGCCTTCAAAGATGGATCTCCCAGCCCACTTTATTGGAGTCTTTCCTTTTTCTTTTCCAGTGAACTACCTTGC
This sequence comes from Sminthopsis crassicaudata, assembly GCF_048593235.1. Classification (NCBI taxonomy): domain Eukaryota; kingdom Metazoa; phylum Chordata; class Mammalia; order Dasyuromorphia; family Dasyuridae; genus Sminthopsis; species Sminthopsis crassicaudata. The sequence goes on along the minus strand of NC_133622.1, from coordinate 223,322,490 downwards.
CTAGCATACTTGGTCATGTGATTCCTCTGATTAAATTCTGTTTTCCCTGCATTTACCATAGATCTGGTACAAAATATATTTCTGAAGAGTCCCAGACCACTTCATGTCTATCCAATTCTGCTTAAAAGAATGTTTTACTGAAGACTTAGAAAAAGGAAAGAGCAGCTTTGGGCTGCTGAAAATAGCCACTCACTGTCTATTTTCTAACTCTCTGTTGTTAAAGAAAAGCAGCTGGGAGAGTTGAAATGAATGAATGAAAGAAAGAAAGGAAGGAAAAAAAAAAACATTTCTTAAGCACTTACCATATGTAAGGCCCTATGCTGGATATACACATGAAAAATGGTGTCAGAACCAACGCATTTAGGGTGATCAGAGCCTTTGACATGGACTAGTCTGGGCCCATCTAGACCAGGACCTCTTAAACTTTTTCCACTCACGACCCTTTTTTGTCTGAGAAATTTTCATATGACCCAGGTATATGTAAAATAGGTGTACAAATCAAATATTGAGTGATGATAAATCATAATTTCTTGGCTTCCACATTCAGTTTTGAGGCCCACATCATGTTGAGATTCAGAATTTAAGAAGATGTAGTGCATTCTAGTCAAGCCGAACCACACTACCCAAAGCTGAGTGGCTGTCCTCTGAGTCAACAAGATTTGGGCTCAAGGTCAGCCACTAATGCACACTGGCCTTATGATCTGACAAGCCATTTTAACTCCCAAGTCCAGGGCAATTCTCTAAAACTACAAATTACAAAATATCTGCTGCCTTGGAAGACAGTTTTCTCACTGAAAGTTTCCTACTCTAATGAAATCACAAGTCCCTATCAAAGAGAAATGTTTGCTATTTTAAAAAAAAAAAAAAAGTAGTGTACAACTTGCAACTTGAGTCAGTGATGTATTTTGAAGCATCCAGTTCCATCTTTTCCTCCTTTATGATATACATTTAAGGGATTTTGGTACAGCCAAATGGTCATGAAAAGATTCTGGAAAACCATTATCTGAGGGCACCTAAATAGAGTTGCAATGGGTGGACTGCTGGTAACCTCAGGAGAGGGAAGGGAGCGGGAATTGGCCATTCACCAAGCTCAGGATAGTAAGCTTGTTCATCATCTCAGCTTACTGATTTAGCTCGGGTTCCATGAGCTGACGGGGATGTTCCTAAGATAGAGCAAGAGCTCAAGGAGTGAGGCGCCAGCCTGGGAGGAAGGGCTTGAAATAGGTCAGTGAGGGGAGAATTATCTGGTCGTGTCCTGTGTCCTCAAGCTTGCCGGAGTCCTGCTGAAATGCTGCATTCACATTCCCCTGGAAGGCATGGTTACATTTGTACCATCTATGGGAACTGAGTGACTTGTGCATAATCACCAAACTGGAGAACAGGAATGATGTCCAGCTCTGCTTGCAGGGCTTCCTCTTCATATTGAGCCCAAACACATCCCTGACTTCTACCCTTTGCTCCTGGTTCTGCCTTTTTAGCTCAAATAGAACAGATTTGCTTCTTTTACACTTGAGAGCACATCAGGTTGCTTGAACACAGCAATCTTGTCTCTTCCAACTATACAACTGGGAATCTTCTTCACATGTCATGGAGTCAAGGCCCTTCACTCCCTCAAGTGTTCTCTTCTTCCAACTATATATCTATGGATCCTCCTCACTTGACATGGACCCAAGACCCTTCATTCACCCTACTGCTCGCCTTCCTTTTAAGGTTCCCCATTTTATCAATATCCTTCTTAAACTATAGCACTCAGAACCAAACAGAGAACTCCAAGCAGAGTACTCCAGCTGTAGCTTAACTAGAATTCACATTGGACTGATATCTGTTGAATTAAATTAAAATAAAGCGGGCACTTTACCAAGGAGACCTATGACCCTTACACAGATTAAGCCTAGGTGCTAATTTGAAACAATAGATGAAGAAACCTAACTTTACTGAAAGGTGAGGGGATTCCTAATAATCAGCTATCACTGGAGCCTTCTGTCCTTGATCCATCTCTCCACTAAGTTGGTCTCCTCTCATGGAGGAGCACCATTTTGGGAAAGGGCCCACTTTGGTCAAACCTGATGCCCCTCCTTCTCCCAGCTGTGCTTGTGCCCTTGGACTTTGGCACTAGGTCCCCAGACAGGTGCCTTCTCCTTCCTTCTCCCCTTTTATTTTATCTAAGACTGTAAATTCCCCGAGGCTTTTTACTTGTAGTATACAGTAAGCACTTAATAAATGCTTGTTGCCTTCCTGAATACAAATGGAATGGGCCAGAGAGATGGATGTATGAAGCAAAGGACTGAGGAACCAGGTAGATTTTTCTTATGCCCAGATTAGAAACCTGTAATCTGTATAGTTTTCTCTCTCTGAGTGCTCTGCTGAGTAGGTGGGTGGGGGATTTTGGGACTTCATTTGTTTTCATTTCACTTAATCTTGTTGAAAAACTGCAATCTTGTTTCAGTGAAACTCAGGGTTCCACCAAAAACAGATGGTTTCCCCCATACCTCAGTTATTGTAGATAAGGGCTGTCTTGGGCTACATCCCTTGAGGCTGGGCGTGGTCAACAAGTGTAAGCTGCACGCCTGGGCCTTGTAAGAGTGGGTAGAAATTGGCAGGAGTCGGGGCCAGCTGTGGATACCCAAGCCCCTTCTTCCTTCCTGGGCAGTCAATTATAGCTCTGTTCGCTCTGGCGGTGTTCCAGCTGACTGATCACATCTGTAATTGCTCACTGAAGGTCTGGGATGAAGGAAGACCGTCGTACGGAAGGTTACGATTGCTGGTCACTGCAGCATGGAGCCCACGAGCAGTGGTTGGGCATCTATTCTGAGCCTGCTGTCGTGCTGGAAAGAGAGATTCAAATGTGGGGAGATGAGTCTTCCTGATGTCAGACCCCTGATTCTATCGATCATACCACCCAGCTGCCCTAGAGGAACTAATCGGGAAGTAGGCAACAGCCAGAAATCCTTGTAGTATAGACCAACTGAACGCAGGGGGCTGGTTACAGCCGGGGACCTCCAAGTCAAAACCACAGTTATTCCCTCAGTACCCACCCATATGTGAATTTGCTAGACCCCGGGGATGCAAAGACCAAAATAATGAAAATCAGTTCCTGTCTCCAGTAGTCTGCTGAGAAGATGAATTATATAATACAAGATCACTTGAGGAAATTATTGTGGTATTCTAAGTGGAAGGCAGTAGAGACCTGAGCTAGTGGCTCATGTGGATGGAGAGAAGGGAATGGTGGGAAGTGGCTGTTACGGTGAGAGTATTTGATGAAAATTGGTAACTGGTTGGATCTGGGGAAGTGTAATTGTCTGTCCTTCGTTCTTGAGGGGAACCATGACATTAGGCAGGGGGATGTCAGTGAGGGAGGGCTTGTGCAAGGTCACCTGCTGCCTCACTTTCCCCTCCAGAGCTGTCCAGGTCCAGTGTCCAGATGCAGATCACAGTGAATGGAGATGGTCCTGGATGCAACGGGAGACCTTGACCTTTTTAAGCTAAGGGCTTTCCCCAGGCCCTCATTTGACTGAAATAATGCCAGTAAATGCATGAATTAAAAAGAGGATTCTTAGGTGTGAATTTGAGTGATTAGAAAAATTCTGGGGCTTTCCACAGAAATAGGAAAATTAGGAGAAATAAGAGTGATGAGTTTAATTTTGGTTGTGGGAAAGCCTAGTGGGTAAGCGTCTCTTCTTACTAATGTTTTTCTCTTCCAGTTTCAGCTGACTCATCATTCAATAGATTTAGCCATCAATAGAACCTTCCCTATAACGGTTCTATTTAATCCCTATTCATTACTTATACATTATTTATGGACTGGGCAGAATGGCTCAAGGTAGAGCTTGCTGCTCTGTATCCAAGTGACATTTTAAAATTTGAGCATGATGGTTAGATATTAAAGGTACAGTTTAAACAAATGGGTGGAGCAGTGGTTAGAGTGCAGGGCCTGGAATCAGGAAGACCTGAGTGAGCACCAATCCGATCTTAGATACATGACTACTGTTTGCCTTAGTTTCCTCACCTGTAAAATGAACTAGAGAAAGATTAAATGTATCACTCCAGTATCTCTGCCAAAAAAAAAACCGAAAAAAAAAAAAACAAAGGGGTCACAAAGGATCAGAGGATTGAACGACAGAATTGAATGGATCACTGAATTCTTTTAGCCCATGTGTCCCTAAAGCCAACTCAGCAAGACCTCAACACTGTCCTGCTCAGAAGGCTCCTGTAGCTTCCTCTTGCCTCTAGAATATAAATCTGCTTACTGCCCAATATTCCCATTCTGGGATTCCGTGTACCAGCCTAACTGGCTGACTGGCCATTCTCTGTGCCCAGTATTCCGGCTTTTGTACCCCTTGTTCTCCATGCTGGGAATGTACCCCTCCTCACCCTCATATTTAGAATCATGAGTTTCCTTCAAAACTCAACTCCAGTGCTACGTCCTGTGCAGGGCTTTTCCTGCCTCTCACCCTTCTTACTTATTATTGTCTACCTTGTGCTTGTCCGTGTGTATGGGTGGTCTTCCCCAGAGGGGTGTAGGTTCCTTGAAAGAAGGAGCCTTTATGTCTGCCAGCCCTTAGCATGAGGTCTAGCATCGAAATGGTACTTAATAAATGCTTATTGATTAATTGATTGACTACCAGACATGTTACATTAAGATTCTAGATCTTGGAAAGAAGCTTAGGATGGGAAAAACCTCGAGAGGTCATCCAATATTACTGTCCCATGCTCCCACAGCCAGTATCTAAATAGCAGAGATGAAACTAGAAGCCAGGTCTCCTGGGTTCCAGTAGATTTTCCCACAGTTCTGGCTGCCTCTGGCAGAGGTGGATGATTTTTTAAGGAGCTGCCTGACTGGAAACTGATAGGGAACTCCACTGGGACAGTCAGCAGTCCACCCTGCAGGAGCCCTGGGAAACCAAACCTCAGAGCTCAGCAACAGGGCCAAGCGATTTACTAATATTCTGGCCAGTGGCCTGGCAGAGTCACCAAAGCTTAGTATTAGATTTTGTACTTTCTATAGAGCTGGAACCTTGGACCCCAGAAACAGGATCCTGAAGGATTCTTGGATCCAGGACCAGACTTACCTTCCCAGGCAAGAAAGGGCACTAGATCTGCAGCCAGGCCCTGAGGTCAAATCCTGGGCAAGCTCCTTAAACTCCCCAAACATTTTCTCCTTTGGAAAAGGCATGAGGACTGGAAAGATGATCTCTCGAATTCTGAGATTGTCCTGGGAAGAAGAGAAACAGAATCTTAAGTTTCTAGAGAGCAAAGACAGAGTGCAGTTGGTGAGTGCAGAGCAGAATGGCACCCTTGAGGATGGAGCTAGGTGACTCATAGACACAGATCCTGGAGCATCCTTGCCTCGCCCTGCCCTGTTCGGGGATGTATATTAAATTAATAGCTAAAAGTTTGAAGGCTTATGATCTGGGTCCAGGTAAGTGTGCCCAACTGACTTTTGTCTTTCAAAAACCACAGTTCCCTCCATATACCCTCTGAGAGTGTTCTTGGTTCAAGGACGGGACTGGCCCTGAATTGTATAATGGTTAAGAGTATTGGACTTGGGATCTGAACTCAGAAGGTCATATATACTTTCTCTTGTCTCCAATTTCTTCATCTGGAAAAATGATAGCATTGAATTCAGATGACCTTTAAGCCTGTGATCTGGTCTGTGTCACTTCTTGCATCTTGCCCTTAATTTCCAAATATATAAAATGGGTTTGGACTAAAAATAGCAATCATTTTCCTTTCCTGTTCTGTCTCTGATTCTTTGAACAACTTCTTGTATAACTCATAGCTCAGGGAGCCACCAGCCCTAACTGAATATATTTTTCTGTGACCGTCACCCCCAAGAAAACCAAGCCAGAAAGAGCTTTGCTGAAGATTCTAAGCTCACACACTTAACACCCGAGCTCGGCATTTGATGTGGTGAGAAACACTTTGCTCTATGGTTTCCTGCCTGTCTCTTGCCTTAGCTCTCAGCATTTTTTGCCCTTCTCTTTTAGGTCCTGATGTTCTTAGAGGTCTTTGGCCCATCCTTGCTTCTCTTGCCACTTTATTTAGTTGAAGGAGGTGCATTTCCACAGGTGTGGAAGTGGGAGGGGGGCGGGGACTTGATTTTGTCCAACCTTCACTATGGGAGAATAAGGTGCCTTTGGAGATAAAGCCAATCTGGATGATCAGGAAGGAAGAAAGCTTCTTAGCTCAGTGCTGCTATTTCTTGGACACCTTCTAGAAGTCCAGCTTCCTAAAAGAAACAAGATGTTAACAAACAAGAGAATCATACCTCTCCAACTAGTGAATTTTATGGACTTTTCTGCTGGTAGTTTAGCTTGAGAAGATGGCGCTGTTCAGGAAGTGATAACCACAAGATTTTGCTCTGGTTTTGGAACCCAGTCACCTTATGGGCCCTCTCCCAGCACAGAATGCACATCTGGTTCCCATGCCAGCAAGAGATAAAGCAAATCCCCTCTCTCCCTCCTTCCCTTCTTAAATTTATTTGGCAGTGCTGAAATAAAATAAAACCATCTCAACCGACTGAAGCAGAATTGGGACTAATTCATCTTGCACTGTCCTGTTGTGTTTCCTCTGAAGAAAGAGCTTGTCAAGCAAGTCAGTGGTGTGAACAAGACCACAGGGGGGCATGTTTAATATTCCGAAGGGCATGAACTCCCTTCATGAATTGTCTGAAAAATGGATGCGGTTAGCCAAAGTCGTCATATCTTGGTATTTCTAGTTGACTTAACCCTGTTCTGGGCATGTATCACCTTGCTGTTTTACCTGTTTTAGCACAGGAAGGTCTTACGTTGACTGGAGGGATTATGTCATAAGCTTGCCAACACTCACAGCGATAAATTGGACCGGGCTCTAAGGCTCTCTGCTTAGGGAGAATCACCAAATGAACTCGAAAGCTGTCAGGCTGTGTCTCTGGGAAGATCCAGAGCCTGATTGTACCACTTCCTGGATGTGTGGCCAGATGTGGTCCTGAATCTGAGTCTCAGATGTTTACTAGCTGTTTACTAGCATGCCCTTCGGTTTGCTCATCTGTAAAATGGGGATAATAGCACTTACCCTCCCAGTATTGTGAAAATAAAGTCAAATAATTGTAAAGCATTTAGCATAAGACCTGACATATTATAAATACTTTATAAAAGTTAGGTGGTAGTAGTAGTAGTAGTAGTAGTAGTAGTAGTAGTAGTAGTAGTAGTAGTAGTAGTAGTAGTAGTAGTAGTAGTAGTATGCCCTCTGTCAGTGTAAATGCCCTGCAAGTTGTCATTTTGCAGACTAGAGAATTGTCTTGAGAAAGGGAGGGCTTCTGGGATTGGGGTACTGGAGCAGCATCTCCCAGGTGTTGTTGGAACACGGGTCTTCCTAATTCACTCTTATCCACTACACGATCCTTCTTCCCTCTCCGGTTCTCTCCCTCTCTATTCAGTAGCTTTTCAAAATTATCCAAGCTTCATAAACAGTCTGAAGAACCAGCAGAAACACAAATGAAGAACTATTGTTGCTTTGGTTTGTTTGTTTTGTTTTTTTGCTGTACTCCTGGTTCCATTTGTAGGTACTGATGAAATATTCATGGCAAACATGTGTGGGTCCATGGTCACTGCCTCTTAGACTGTGACTCTATGGTAGAGTAAATGACTGTGATCCAGGTTGCATCATTTGCCCTTCCAGTGGGGCATGAGCCCCAGACCATCCTCAGCCACTCTGGACAAAAAATTAGGGGTGAATTTTCTTTTTTAATCAAGTGGCTCCTTCAAGTTTCTTCTACCCAGAGTATCAAGCAAAAGTCAAACTTACAGTCTTCCAAATCTGTATTAGGAACAGAAATTCAGAGCTGGAAGGGACTTACAAGTTCAACTCCTTCTTCTCAATGAGAAAACACCTCTACAGTAGTCAAATGACTTTGATTATGAAATTTTAGGATCATTAGTTTAGGGCTGGAAGACACCTTAGAAAAATCACCAAACCCCAGCGTCTTAGTGGTTTGCAACTCCATATGGGGTCTCATAACTGAATATGCAGATTATGAAATTAGGGTTTATTATTAGTAAATGTTTGATTTGTATACCTACTGTATATACCTATATCCTGTGGTCGTGTAAAAATAACTTGGTTGAAAAGTGATCGTGAGTGGAAGAAGTTTGAGGCTCTCCCTAACCCCTGCATTTTATAGGAGAAGAAAGAGGAATATAAGTGGTTTCCCAAAGTAACACTGGTCATAAGCATGGCTTCAAAACTCTGGGGAGTTTTGAACCCAAGACCTCTGACTCTGGACTCTGCAGTCTTTATCCATCTAAAGTTCAGATATCATGCTGGGTATCATGATTAGCTCTGGGACTGCAAAGCAAAAGCCAAATAGTACCTGCCCTCAAGGAGCTTACACTAATTCGAGAGACTATACCCAGATTACTTTAGTGGTGTTTGTTTGGTTGTATGCAGATTGGGCAGAAATTTCTGTGCTATTTTTATTTGTTTGTTTCTTTTTTTTTTTTTTTTTTTAATTTTATAATTATAAATTTTTTGACAGTACATATGCATGAGTAATTTTTTTTTATTAACATTATCCCTTGTATTCATTTTTCCAAATTTTCCCCTCCCTCCCTCTACTCCCTCCCCTAGATGACAGGCAATCCCATACATTTTACATGTGTTACAGTATAACCTAGATACAATATATTGTACAAATCCAATTTTCTTGTTGTCTGTGCTATTTTTAAATTTTTTTTTAACAATTATTTACTTATAATTTTTCTCTCTCCTTTAACTTTCCCCAAGACGGCAGTCAATCTGATATAGATCATATTAACTCATATTAAACATATTCCCACATTCATCATATGAAAGAACAAAAGGAAAAACCACAAGAAAGAAAAACCAACTGGATAGAAAAATTATAGGCTCATGTCTGGTGGATTTGAACAAATCATTGTAATTGATCTGTGCCTCAGTTTGCCCCACTGTAAATGGACAATTAGGGGGATTTCAAGTGCCTGCCACCTGGTGTGCCCGACCTTGTAGAGGTTTTGTGAATATGCAGGGACCTCTGGTGATGATAAAATGGTAAATGCTCAATCCAGGTGATAGTGGGCCTTGCCTTTTGGTTCTATTCTAGGGCAGGGATTGACATATCTGGACACCTGTTCACAGCCTGTACACACCTGAAACATCATTTGGCGTAGGTGACTTCAGAGAAGACTTCAAATTTCTCTCCATGATGTCCCATTTATGGGAGTATTTCCTTTGGGTAGAGGAGGCAAAAAGAAGGTTGCAACCCAAAGGATAGGAAAGCCAATCTAATTGTTTCCACTAAACCAGGGGTTCTCAAACTATGGCCTGCAGGCCATATGTGGCCCGCTGAGGACGTTTATGGGCCTGCCGGGTTATGGCAAATGGACTGAGGGGCAGAGACAGAGTGTGAGGTTTTGTTTTTACTAACAGTCTGAGGGACAGTGAACTGGCCCCCTATTTAAAAAGTTTGAGGACCACTGCACTAAACCATTAAATGCTCAGAGCCTGGAGTCTACAAAACATCCCCAAGCACCAAGTCTCAGCATCTCTGGGCTTCAGGAGGAGGAGGAGGAGAATTTCTTAACTAGGAGAGTCGAACTTCAGGTTCCTTACCATGATGGCTGTGGATGCAGACAACTCCAGAGCCTTCGTTTCCCCTCCATTAACTAAGAAAATAAACATTCAGGCTACACTCAGTGTAGTTATTCAGTAGAATATTGGAACCTCCTCCCAATACACACACACACACACACACACACACACACACACACACACACGTTCTGATGGTTTTAATCAGCACTCTTATTCTATAGTAATTAAGGCTTCTCTGGTATGGATTGGTCTGGTTCTGTTTAGACATCAGGATCTGAAGCCAGTTGGTTGCCACAGATACAGTATCTGCTGCTCTCCGGGCTTCCTCTATAGGCAGATTAGCCAGAACAGACCTCCCTACAAAGGCAGGCCTTGTTTTATTTGGAATTCTGAAGCCTCCTGTTTTGGGATTTTCCAGTTCTGGTTTTTGAAGCAAAGGAAAGAGACACTTGTGAGGAGGCCAGACTAAAAGGCCTTCCTCATGGAAGAAACCATTTCCTTTGTGATAGGGGCTTTTCCTAATCCCCTCCTGACTGGACCTGATTGGCCTCCAGATAAGAAGATAATCATAATATTAGCATTTCCACAGCACTTTTAGCTTTATACATAGGCCCATTCACTGGGCATGAATAACACTATGACGTAGATATTATTATACCCCATTTTATGAATGAGAGGTAGTGATTTGCCCCAAGTTACATAGCTAATCAATGTTTGAAATCAAATTAAACCTGTCATGTCTTCTTGGCTCCGGAGCCGATGATTTATGGGTACCACTTAGCTGTCTAGATCTGTGACCTTAAATTATGAGAATACTTTGCACACGGGTATCCAAGAAATCTCCCAAGAGCATCATCTGGCTTCTAGCTAAGTCCATAGCCCACAATCTCAAAATAACTGTTTTGAATGCATAAAATAAAACACACAGGACCACAAAGGAAGCAAATTGAAGTAAAAAGCTGGTATTAAAAATGGTTTTTAAAAGCGAGCCTCTGGTCTGTGTTCATTACCTGGGGTAGCCCGAATTAAGGCTCTGTGTGCCCACGTTTGTGCGTTCTCAGACAAGGCAAGTGTACAGATGGAGTACGAGGGACTTTGATTTATGATGTGGCAAAGTTTGCTGGTGGAAACCTTGCTTTTCCCTACACATAGGTAGCTTTTATCTGGTGGCTGAACATCTGGTTTCTTCAATAAAGGGGAAATCCAGGTAGACTATATATTCACACCCACTAGGCCATTTGTGAAGGATGCTGAAATGCGTCCCTGCCTCCTGAGGCTGCTTGGTGGTTTTCCTCCCCAAGTGGTTTGCTCTAAATTACATTGATAGCTGCCTCTTGGCAATCCTTTCCTTCCTTTTCTTCCATTTCCATCCTCTCTCCCTTCCGTCTCAAATATACACCGCAGAGTAGTGAGGGAGCTTATTCCGGCACCAATTTCTCCCCAAAGGCCCTTCCTTGACCACTTTTCCATACCATCCTCGACGTCACACAGTGTTCGCAGTGGCCAACGAGCAGGTGTAGGACCTAAAGTTTAGAGTGTGGCTGCCTGGAGAGCCTCTTGGTCTCCTGCCTTTCCAGAAGCCATCAGACAGTTAAGAGTTCTGGGCTATTTTCAGATCTGAAACTCTTCCTTCCTTCTCAGGGCTGTGATTGAGAGGAAACGGGACTCTGTCACTGGGAATATCTGCGGTCATGTTTCTCATCACTTCTCACCCACGATTCCTCTCTTCTCTGTTTTGCTCTGTTATCATTGCGAACCACGGGACTGAAGCACACTCATCAGCTAAAAACATGTCCATTCATCTCCCGACATACAACTCATTCAGCAGAGAGCAATCCTTCTTCTTGACCCAGGACAGCCAGCCCAGCCACAGCTTAATCTGACTGGCCCGGCTTCAGTTTTTAAAAGGGGTCTTTCGGGTTATCAGGGAGGGTGGGGAAAGCCCCTCTTCTGGGGGCACAGGGAGTTTGGAGCTTTCCATGTTGTGATTTATCTGAGTCACATATCAAAGGCCAGGAAAGCTGTGGCCCTGGTATGTCTCACAGTTACACAACAGGGTGAGTGGGGGAGGGAGCACTCACCTTGTTGTTCCGTCCTTTGCAGCAGTGTAGAAAAAGGAAATGGGGGAGGGAGAGGGTGAAACCTTATCTAATAAGGTACTTTGGAAGGAAAAAAAAGACATTTAAGAGATTTTTGTTTTTGGATCCACCAAAGAATGAGAGAAGGCAGAATTCCCAAGGACTACAACAGTGATCAAAATGTAAAGAACAAAAAATCAAAAATTTTTTAAAAACCCACCCTGAAATAGAATGCTGTGACATTAGAATAACCAAAAAGAATGAGAATTCACCTCCCTAAATAGTGAGAAAGAAGGGGCCCATCAGTGAAGCTGCAGTAAGCAGTAAATGAAGTTTTTGCTCCATTCAGTTCTCTTGTAGTCATTTTTAAAAATGCTTCAATGACCTTTCCCCCCCTTTCTTTGTAGAGGTGGGGGGCTACCAGTGTGCAATAGTGCATACAGCATTGAACTTGGTTGACCTGTTGGTTCCTTTTGCAGAAATGTGTTTTTCCCCCTTTTTAGAATTCTTTGTGATAAAGAAAAAGGAGAAAAGGGATATTGAGTGGTCAAGATGATATCAAACCAAAAGAGATGGATAAAAATTTAAATTTAAACTTAAGAAAAAGCAAAGGCAGGTCTCTGCCTAAATCGGGAGCTGTGGTAGGAATGGATGGGGAAGTGGAGTTTTCCAGTGGACACAGCTGTGGCGTCCATAGGCTGTTGGTCTGCCCTCCCTCAGCCAGGTGACCTGGATTCATCTACTGAACACCTGGGGGAATGTGGGCAGACCACATCCCATCGGATGGTCCCTGGTGGCTGGTCATGGCCAGTGCCCAGCTGGATTGTTGGACTTAATCCTCCATCTTGGCCCTGGGGCCATCTCGAGGAACCGCCCACCAGGCTTCTGCCCAGTTGGTCTTGCTCATGAAGTCCTTCCTTATCAGAATGCTCTTTCTGCTGGTGATGTGACCTAATTTCCATGAAGACTTAAGCAATCTCCCAGCCTATGGCCTTTGGTGTCTTCTGCAAGAGTCAGCACAGTCTCTTAACCCCTTCCTCATTGGTAACTTTCTAAATAAGAGGGATGGATTAGCCAGGACACAGGCAGTTCATCTCTTTTTTTAAAAAGGGTGTCAGAGATGGGAACGTCTTATTTTAGTTGATGATAATTTGCTTTTTTTTGTTAATTTTTTTGACAGTTTCGGGGGTGGGGGCAGAGACTGAGGCTCCTCAAATCAATCTGGTAAGGGCATCTTACCATTAGAGACGGTCAATGGAGGGTTCCAACATACCTCTGACCAGTCCTAGTTGACCCTGAGCAGTTCACCTTTCTCAGCCTCACTTTCCCTGATTGTCAAATAGAGATAATTGTTAACTATAATAGCATGATTTCCCAACTGGCTCAGAGGTCTTTGTAAAGTACTCCACAAGCGTCATGATGCCTGTGAGTGCTATCAGCTGGGACCAGGAATTTGGAAACCAGGCTTGTGATGTTTTTATCTGGATAGAAACATTTCTGATGATGCAATTTGTTCATGCGGATCTGAGAGAGAGCGGGACACTGGGGCTGTGGGTGATTAGCCCAGAATCACACGGCCAGGCTATTCCTTGTTTGTTCCTCCATGACAGCAACAATCCCAAAAGTGGCATCTTGTTAACTAGTGGAGGGCTTAAGTTGGAAGAAACATCATTTAAATCAGCTAATGGCTGATGGTGTTTTCTGAGACCAAAAAGAGCAGGTAAGGTAGGGTAATAGGGAGGGAAGGATGGAATTGGGTGCTCAAAAAGTTCTCCATTCTGTTTTGAGGTACTTTCCCCAGGCAGAATCACCTGCTGCTGCCTGATGGGAATTATTTGGAATCTTCAGGTATTCTTCATCTGTTAATATGCCTGCAATTAGAAGTCCTGTTCTGGTCAAAATTAGCAGCAGATTCCTGACTCACAGTACTTCCTCACCTGGGTACAATGGGCACCGTGTCAGAAGGAAAAAAATGGCATCATTTCCCCAGGCGGAATGCTAGTAACTGAGGTTATATTTGAAATAATTACTTCCCATTAAAAATGGCCATCTCGTTTTGCTGCCTGTTTTCCCTCTGCCACGGAGAAGAGACCCGGCCAGTCACAAATCAGATTTTATTTCTCTGTCTGTAAATATCACTTCTGTATTTTTAAATGGATTTTTATTGCTTTCTTTGTTTTTACCCCATCTGTATTTCACCCTATATCCCTTTCTCCTTCCCCTCTCAGAGAGCTATTGCTTATAATAAAGAACTTTTCCAAGTTCAAAATTAGCCAGTGTGTTGAAAAAGTCTGATGTGAGATATAAATTTCAAGCCAGAGTTAAAAAGCAAAGTAGCGTGGGGGGGGTTCCCCCCAGAGAAGGCAAATATAGGAAAGGAATTCAAGTCGTAACACTATAGCTAAATACATTGATATATTAAGAATAGGAAAACTGTCTTCCTCCCCTATAAGGTTTTCCCTGTGAAGTAGAAAGACTTGGAGCTACTTCCAGGTCCAGTTTTGAAGGCCAAGATGGAGATTCTCCAGTATTTGTCTTCCAGAGACATTGGACGCCCATTGAGCACTCACTGGCTGGATAGTGATAGAGGAGTAAAATCTTGGTGATCTAGAAACCCTGGGGAATGAATACATTCTCAGATTTTCAGATAGTTTAGTAGTTGCCTCTTTTAAACACTAAAACTTTTTAAAATTATGACTTATACATGGAAATTTTTCTTAAAATTATCATATATATATTTATCTCTTTTTCTTTTTAGAGTTCTTAATCTGAATGCAAAGATGAACTGTCTTGTAGTATAGTTCTCTGCCCAAAACTTTTTTTATACTTTATGCATGAAAATTTTTCTAAAAATTATTATCTCTTCTTATTCATAACTTGAATGTATGAATGAACTATATAATACGTCTCTATGCTCAACATTTTTTACTATGACATATACATGGAAATTTTGAATCTGTAATTTCTTTGGATGTATGCAGGCATGAATTGTGTTTTGTAATCTAGTTCTGAGCTCAAAGATTATCGAGAAGCAGAATATGCTTTTTTTTCCTCCCTCTTCCTCGATTTTTTCCCCCCTGGTTCTCATCTGGTCTGACAAGTCAATGTTGCTGGCTATTGGAGTTACAAGTAAGATATTATTCTTATTAGCATGAACATGTACAGGTCTTGGAATAAAACAGCTAATCAGACTTTCACCATCAGGCTCTGATGCAAGGTAATTTAGGCTGATCCAGTAGTCGGCAGTAACCTGAAAGTCAGACCACCTATATCCCAATCTCAGTGGTGGTCTTCAAAGGGTTGGTTTTGTATGTGAATTTCCCTTATTAATGCATGACATGTCTTAGTGTTCCCTAGTGCCTGTGATTGTGAGAATACTCATACTGCCAACGCAGATTGCGACCCTCCTACAGCTTAATATTTTATCTCTATGAGTTTCTGCAATGGAAAAATCTGTCCTCCTCCAGCCAAGCTAAGGATGAGTCTCTCCTGACTTCGCTAGGCTGCTCCTCAGCGGAAAGGCATGCCATCCATCACCAAAGGCTTTCCAGTTTGCTAAAAGACCTGCCCAAGCTTGTACTCTGTGGGCTTAGCCTTCGAAGCTTTCCAGACGCAGGAGGATCACAGTAGAACAATTGTTTGTCATAAGTTCTTGATTTGAGTACTAGGAGAATAGTTAAACTTCTTAGAACACAAACATTTGTGTGTGTGTGTGTGTGTGTGTGTGTGTGTATATATATATATATATATATATATATATATATATAAATGATCAATTGCTAAAATTATCAATTAATAAGATCTCTAAATTAGCGAGGATTTTTTCTTCTTTTTTAGAAGAGAAAAGCATAGAACAAGAAATTTTGCTTCAGAGAAGTATTTTATCCCCAATCTCCCAGGATGTATGTATCCTGAGGTCAATAAAAATGGAATTCCATCTCTTACCTGTTCTATAACTGCTTCTATTTCCATGTAGGGAGACTGTGTTGGCTAATAAGCCTAAGAGTTTATACCTTTGTTCACATCTGATGATTTTTGATGTTCCCATATGACAGGCAGTTACCCCGGTAAGGAAGCAGAGGCCTATATTGTACCCCTCTCCTCCCTTTTTTCTTTTCTTTATTTCTAAAAGTATTTTACTTTTATGACTCATTTTAAAATTTATTTCTGGTACACGTATGACTTTTCTCCTGTCTCCCACCAAAAAGCAACTTTAAAAAATTGTTTTAATCCTTATAATATGTAGTTTAGCAAAACAATTTCTAGAGTGATCCATTTTTGAAAGATTTTGCACAACATAGGTTTAAACAAAACCTGTTTGACCTTTGGCCAGCCAGAAACTCAGTTCACCAGAACCTGGCCATTACATGACCCTGTCAATCAGTAAAGGCCTCCACCTTTGTTTCTGTGTCATTGGAAGGAAATAATTGCATATCCTTATCCAGCACTTACTGTTTACAAGGCTATTTCCTCCTAACAGCCCTGTAAGATAGGTGGAGCAGCTGTCATCACTGGTCATAGAACTGAGAGGCCACTGATGTGACAGATCCAGAGTCAGACCTCCCTCCATCATCAGTCCTCCTGCAACCTTAGCATTTGTTTGATTTTTCTTCTAGGCTACTAGATCCCAGATTAAGATTTAGAGGGGACCTTCTAGTCTAATCCCTTCTTTTTACAGAAAAGGAAACTGAGGTCTGGACAAGAGACTTGCTCACATTTAATTAAGTAGATGAGCAGGGATTTAACCTCAGTTGCTTTGACTCTCTATCCAGGGCTCCTTCCATTGCACTTTCCTGCCTTTCTAAAGTCTTCCATTGGCTTTTCATCCCTCCCACTTAATCTGCCTGTTTAAGACTGAAAGCATTCTGATCTATAGATCTATAGATGCTGTAATACTTTAATCTATCTAGCCTCTCCACCCATCCTGTAAATCCTTAAGGCTGTCTCTTCCACAAAGCCTTCCTAGATCTGCAATTATCCTTTTCTGCTCAAACTTTACCGAGCCCTTTTTACCTCTCTACTGAACTTATTATTATTGTATTTAGTGTTCACTTGTGGATCTTCTCCTCCTACTGGACTGTAAGTTCCTTGAGGGCAGGGCCAGGTCTTGATCTGAACTGTGCCTCTCTGGTGACCTAAATCCCACACTCAACAAAGTCTTAACCAATGATGTGTTGACATGGATGGAACCCTTCCAGCCCCCCAACCTCAGATTGTTTTTCAGCCCCAGAGGAGCAGGCCTGATGATTCTTGCAGCCCAGGTTTTCTCTTTATTCAGAGGACAGCAAAAACTCAGCAACTGTTCCCTTTAATAGATTTTTCATTTTTCTGGGAAAGAAGTCCATGCACGTTTTACTGCCCCCCTGATAAATGCTTTTGCAAGCATCAGATGTGTCAAGTTTCCAACTGCTGGGATTTTTTTTTTTTTCTGAAAGAGGTGGGGGAAGGGAGAGAGCGAGGAAAGGAGAGAGAATAAAGGAGAGGGGTGATGTTGGGACTGGACAGAGAGAGAGAGAAGGAGGAAGTAAGGTAGGGTGTGTGTGTGAGTGTGTGTATGTGTGTACATATGGGAGCAAATAGATCTCATAAAAGCTTAGCTGTTCACACGCTTCATGAAAACATTGCCAAGAATAAAAAGCTCAGGGCCTGACACTAAATCTCCCCAGTGTTTATGGCCTAGTTTAGCATCAACACTGAGCTGACATTCAATTTTCAAATGAGATCCAAGCAGTCGTTATAGCTCAAGTATGTGGGAGCAGAGGCAGACCTTTTAAATATAATCCTCATAGTAAATGAATAACTCGCATTTCTTTAATACTTTATGTTTTACATACATATATTTTACATAAATACATATTCATTGATATCACCTTGAAAGGAAGGTGTTTGTTTTACAAATCACCTTCTTTCTAAGGTGATATCCATGAATTTAACCTCATTTTTTTGTTGTCCAGTCATTTCCAGTTGTCTAATTCTGTGTGTGTGTGTGTGTGTGTCTATACAACTCTCTGTGACCTCATTTGAAATTTTCTTGTCAGAGATACTGGAGTGATTAGCCATTTTCTTTTCTAGCTCATTTTACAGATGAGAAAACAAGAGGCAAACAGGATTAAGTGACTTGCCTAGAGTCTCATAGCTGGCAAATGTCTAAGGCAGGATTTGAACTCGGGAAGATGAGGACGACTCCAGGCCTGGCACTCTATGCACTGTACCTTCTAACTGCTTTCAGCTTCATTTTTACAGTTGAAGAAATAGACCAAAAAGCTAAATAACTTGCCTAAAATCAACAGGTAGAAAGGGTCAGAATTTAGGCCCTGTCTCCCAGACTGCAAGTTTACCATTCTTTCCTGTCTACTGTCTTACCTCCCTCAAGTTTAGTGGATTCATGTATTTTTCACCCAAGACAAAATTCTGCCTGATTTTTGACCTTGAAAATTTATGGCCTACCTTCACTTTCAGTTCAGGTTCTTCTGAAGTGATTGCGCACAGGCCCTTCTCTCCCTCAAAATTTCCTTTTAAGAATATAATGTAATTCTGTTGGGCTTTGGGGGTCATTACTGGACTATAGGGGAAGATTATATATGTAACTTGTGTTCATTATTTTGTAGGCTCATTTATAGCAGTTTTATAATTTAAGTGATATTTAGATAATCCTAATAACTGCATATTTGGCAAACTATTAAAAAATTTCTGTGGGGGGGAAAAAAAAACTATAACTTAAGACTGTGGCTACATTAGGTAAGAGCGGGCTGGTTGTTAGCTGACTGGTGTGACTAAGTCTTTCACCAGAGGAGCTTACATTAGGAGTGGGAGCCTCAGTGTGTTATGTCACTCTACATATACAAGCCTAAAAAAGGCAATATTTCCTGTGTTGCAACTGGTTTTTTTTCCCGACCTCCTCTTTTCCTTCTTACCTCTTCCTTGCTCCTCAGTTGTCTGTTTTACCAGCAAATGAATGATGACTAAATGTGCAGAATGAAGCACATTTTTGGATATGGCCAATGCAGGAATTTGCTTTGCTTGAATATGCATATTTATTGAAAGGATGTTTTGTTTGTTTTTGGAATGGGGGGAAAGAGAAAAAAAGATATTTGTTTAATTTTTAAAATTAATTTTTTAAAAAACCATTTGTTAAGCACTTACTAATATACCAAACATTGCATTGTAGATACAAATACAAAATAGAAACAGTATCTTCTGTTAAGAAACATTCAAATAGGGAAAGAAAACAAATATAGGAGAGTGGTAGCTAGGAGAAAGGATTTTGGGTGAGGAGGATAGTCAGAAATACTGGTCTCCTTAGCCAGGGGTAGATTTTTGTTTTTGTTTTTTGTTTTTGTCAGACTTTTAGATTCAGTGGTAGATAATAAGTGATCTTATCAGGGTAGCATATGATTTTGATCTGGAAGGAACTTGTATAGCCCCTCATTTGTCCCCAGATATAGGGATAATAATGGCTTACCCCAAGTCATAATCAG
This sequence comes from Sminthopsis crassicaudata, assembly GCF_048593235.1. Taxonomy (NCBI): domain Eukaryota; kingdom Metazoa; phylum Chordata; class Mammalia; order Dasyuromorphia; family Dasyuridae; genus Sminthopsis; species Sminthopsis crassicaudata. The sequence continues at coordinate 223,303,346 of NC_133622.1, read as the reverse complement.
TAATGAGCAGAGCTGAATTTGGAACAAAGATCTTCTGATTGCCAGATCCAGTGTGAGTTCCACTAGGCCATACTGTCTTCTATCTGATCCATAAAGTTGGCAAACACTAGTCCAGAGACTTTGATGCCATTTATGGAGTCGTTTGCTTGGTACCTGCTTAGGAAAATGTCCTGTGGCCTCCACGATAAATCAGAAGGAATGGGAGAATGTTGAGTGTCTTAAGCATTAAGAACGTATCTGCCAAGGGAAGTCATTGAGCCTGGGGTATCTTATGTACTTCTCATCTTTACTCCAACATTGTTCCAAAATTCCAGCCACCCCGAAATCTATTCCCTGATTAGTTTGGGCCTAGACCTCTTGGGATATTCTCATGTATCAGAACCACCTTCCCCAGGAATAAGTCTGAGATAAGCAGCAGTGACTTCCAGAGAGTAAAGTGGGCCAAAAAGCCCAACAGTTTGGTTGTGAGAATAGCCTGGTTCCCATTCTGGTTAATAACTGGGACTTCAGCGAAATCACCCATAGATTTAAGTTTTTCACTTATTAAAGCAAAGCCAGTCAACCTGTGTGGATGTTTTGTGTAGTTGAAGGAGTTTGGGGTTTAGGAAATCTTGCGTCATTAAAAGCTGATCATATGGAAGATTGATCTTGACTTCCTGCCCAAAGGCAGCATTTTATGGGATATGAATAAAAAATAACCTGGGCAGTGATAGTCCAGTTAATGTTGGGGCTGGACTCAAACAGCAGACATTCAATTGGATCGAGGTTTCCCAGTGAATTGAAATACTCAATTTACTAAAACTATGAAGGCTGTTTTAGTAAAGAACTCTGCATTTTGGTGGTCAGAAGCTCTGGGTTCAAATACTGACTCTGGTACTTAACTGTGTGTGACTTTGGTAAATAATTTTACATTCTGTGGACCTTGGTTTCTCTTCTCCAGAATAAAGGGGCTGACCTATATGACCTCAGAGTTTCCCTCCAACCCTCAGTCTACAATTCTGGGATCATGGCCCTATTCTTCAGTTATCATGAGTTGTGAATTTTGCCCCCTCCCTTTTTTTTTTAAACCAGGAAAGCCTAAGTTGATTCTACCCAGAAGGTGATGATCATAGTATTATGCTTTGACTCCAGTGAACCCTTCTTTAAAGAACTCACCAACAGTGTGCTGATCGTGACTTCCTGAGTATATTGAGTCACAAACCATGCAGTTCTCTATTTGTAAAAAGAGATTGAAATGCCAGCAGTGTTCTTAGAATGATGATATCAAAAGGGAAGAAAGAGTATGACGCATCTAAGGAATATGGACAGGCTACTCTTATTCATTTGTCAGTCTTCTTACAGCAAATGATCCAACTAATGCAGTCTAATGTGAGACTTTGGGGGTTATGTCTACTATGAGAGGTTTGAAGTCAAGCTGGCACTGAAATGTTTTTTCCTTCTTGCTAATAAAAAAGGGAGTGTAGAATATGGTTATTTCAAGAGTTCTTAATCTGAACTCAACTAAAAAATGAAGATATTTTAAGAACTATATATACTCTTATTTTACTATTTATATATACTAATATATTACTAGTATGTATAATATACTATAAGTATAATTTACTTCTTTTATATTTTCTTTTATACATTGACCAAAATTAGTTTTGTGAGGGGTGTGGGTATGTCTGTCATTTTCACGAATATTTCAGAGGGATCTCTGACACACAAATAGTGAGTAACCTCACGATACCAAGAATATAGGTAGTATACTGGAGCCAAAGTAACCTTTGTCCCTCTAGGTGCTGTTAGCACCACAGAGAAGGCAGGGAGAAGACTAAGTATGGTAGTGGTATCTGTACAGACCGGGAAGCTGTGGACACAGAGTAATGAAGAGTGAGAGGAGGTTACCAGAGGGCCTTTGTGGAAAGGAGAGAGCATAACTGTGGGTAATCCAAGGTCACCAGAGTATTTTCTCTGGTGAGTAAGTTCTTGTACTCTCCAGGGGAAGCCTCCCTTCTTAAAGGGGAAAATTAGTGTATACTCTCTATACTCCTCTGGTGCTTCTGGTGTATGTCAATATAAAGTACCGGTGATACAAAGAAAGGCAAAAGACAGTTACAGGACTGCCCTCAAGAAGCTCACAACCTAACGGGGAAGATGGCATCTAAACAAATATGTACAAAGAAGCTATAGACAGAATGAACAGGAAATAATCAACTGAAGGAAGGCATGAGTAACAAGCAACATGGCATACGTAGCAGCAGTCTGTGTAACAGCAAGCCAGTGATGAGCCCAGTGGCCCGGCACAGCTCCTATTTCCTTCCCATCTTGCTATATCTGAACCAGAGTTTGGGAAATCGAGGGCCTCTGACAGGCATTCCGATCCTGAATTCCCACACAGGACAATCAGCAATTCTTCTCTCCAACCCATCATTCCTCCTACATAATCCTAAATCCATTCTTTATCAGAAAGATTAGAGATAATCAAATTTCACTAGGTTAAAATGACAGGAAAGTTTGAGGAATAATTAATATTGTCATTTTACCATGTGAAAATTCATTGGTAGCGAGATCACAAAAGAAATCAGTCTATTGGGGTTTTAGGAGATCCAGGTTGTAATCTGTTCTTCCCCTGCCTGCCTCTTAGTGTCTTGGTAGTTGGTAGGCAAAGTGGCCATCAATAAAAAGGTTTGACATTCTCATTCAGTTCACGAGCTAGTCGACTCACTTTAATTTATAAAAAAGAAAAGAAAAAGATGAATGAAGCAAGGGAAAGAACAGCATAGAAGCATTTTACATGTGTTAACAAAGTACATCAGATTATTAAAGTATTCTTGCAATCCTTTGTACGGTCTTCATTCACCAATCCCCAGGACTGGAAAGGGGTGTGTGTGTGTGTGTGTGTGTGTGTGTGTTCATTCCCCTCCATATTTTTCAGTGATAAGAGAAGAAAAGTTATAAAGAGGTGGATGAACTGATGATTATGCCCAATTACATTTGGCAAGCTGGAGAGTCAAATTAATGGGGCCAAATTATTCTTCTGTGCTTGATATAATATTGTACATCTTAACTATTTTAGCTCCTGTGATTTGGTAGATTGTCAAACAAATTAATAGCAGGCTAATGTGAGTCTCTAGCTCCTCGTTTATATTAATGAGTTCTGCTCCAACCAATAACTAATGATTAATGGTACTGGAAATAGTGTATTAAGCCCAAAGACAGGATTTTTGTCACTTTTTGCTCTTTCCCCCCACCTGGATTGGGGCAAGCAGCTTAAGGGTGAAACTGCCAGGTTTTGTAATTGAAATATAACAACGTTAATTATGTTCTCGGGTGCGCACACACATTTCATTCCGATCATGACTTTGGAAGTTGAAACGCCTGCAGCGCGTGTCTCCTGCTACCCGGAGCTGAATGCAATCTGATTTTTGTCTCAGTAACTTGTGAAACAAGCGTGTGACTTGGTTCTTAATATCTTGGAATTCATCATGGTAGTTGAAGAGTAGGTTTGCTGAGCTAGCATTGAGTTGGATTCATTAGGGTGGGAAATATCTGCTTTGAAAGCAAACTCTTAGTGGGATTTGGGGGTGGAGCAAGGAGGAGAATGGTTTCATCCTAGTCAGTTGGGTGATGGGGCAAGATGACCGCTCTTTCTCGAGTCGGAGCCTACTTGTTCTCTCTGTGTGAGTGTGTGGTTGATGACTTGGACAAGCTTGATGTAAAGCCCTATGTGAGAAGGCCCTATGTCCAAGGCTGGGGCAAAGCTGCATTCAGGTGGGCTTGGGAAATAGAAACTCATTTATGTATGAAAAGGAGTCTCTCCTAGAGGCTGCAGGGCAGATCTCAGTGGCTCACCCGCAACATTCCATGTGGAGTGGTAAGCTGGCTGGACCATTGATGGAGAGCTGTGGCCCAGCTCCAGGTCCTCAGCCTGCCACCTCTGGAGGCTCCAAGCCTGACTTGGCTTTTCAAACAAATGCCTTCACTGTTTTCCAAGAGGAGTATTGCCATAGGTTTCTAAACACACAGGCCCTCCGAATTAGGAACCCGATACCCTTCGAGATCTTGGCTTAAACATCAGAGGCACTTCTTGCTTAAATTAGTGGGGCGCTCAAAACTTTTTTTTTTTTTACATCATTATGGTATGTTTTCCCTATTCAGGGAACCCTTAACTTCCAACATCATTTATAACAGTGTCCCAGAAAGAATCCAGAGATGACTATTGTTCAGAGATCATCTATCTAGAAATTTTAGCGGTATACCATTCCCATACCACACCCTCCTTCCTTGCCTACCTACCCCCGCCTTTTAATTCCGAATCCTTCAGTTTTTCCTATTTTATTGTCACCAGCCATTCCAGAAAGACATCTGCTAAAGAGATCCTTCCCTTGTAGTGGGAATTAAGTACATATTTTAACTTCAGACAGATTCACTTAATGTTTTCTACATTGCACAGAGTAGAGGATTAATGTGAAAGTCTCCAAAAAGCGCCCATGAAACCTTAAGCTGCATGTTCAATCGCTCAACTATGTAATGGACGGGATTTGAAAGAAGGTCGGGAAGGACGGAGAACTGAATTAGAACAGAAACCTTTATTACCGTTTTTGTTGTAGTTGTTTTTTTCATTGACACAAACATACCCACTGTTGGGATTGCTGAGCTTTGTTGAACCCAGACCAATAAGATTGTTCTAATTCTGTTTGAGAAGATGAGAAAATGAGACTGGTAAGGCACTGAAGAAAGAAAACGGAAATGAGATTTCCAAGTTCCCCTCTTTAATCATCTATGCTCTAGGTAATATGGTTTTGATGTGAATTTTTATGCTGATGGTATCCCATCAGAGTGATTAAAAAGTCTGTTTTGAATATTAGAATGAAATGCATAAATGTATTTTCGTATTAGGTTAACCTGCAAACTACATTTAGAGAAAAATTCAACCATATGTTTAAACTGGGCTCTTAATTCTCCTACTCAAAAACATGTAGCTTAAACAAATCCAAAGTCAAAAGAAGAAATAGGGAAAGGCTTATTTATAATTATCTGTAATAAATGCTTATTTCCTTCTTCCCCTTTATTGACAAGTGGGAGGCTATGGATGCAGAGAATTGATAAGTGTTCTCAGATTTAGTCTATCTTAGTAAAGAAAAGTCACTGTTCTTAAGATGTTCTGGCTAAAGCCTAGTTGTCTTGATGAAATTCAGGGTGTCTTGAAAGACTTACTTGCTATTTTAAATAGCTATTAGTGTTTCAAATGGCATTAAGACTTTTAGCATGTCTTAAATTGTTAAAGACACTTCAATCAATGTCAGAGGTGAATAAGATGAGGCCTCATTTAGATTTTACTGTTGAAATATTGAAATAACTAAAATAGATTTTCCCAAACCATGAGAAAAATCACCTCTAGGGTGGGTCTTCAAGCAGCTCAGTCCGGGATCTCAGGACTGTCTGGTGCCTCTTTCTGAGGGAATCAATAGCCCAGCCATTCCTGAGGGCTGGTTTTTTTTTTTTTTTTTTTTTCTGTCCAGGAATAGGTACGGCTGGGACTTAACCGATGCCACTTGCCCAAGACTGTTGGGGAGGCAAGTTCATTGCCGTTTTAGCAACCCAGGAGTTTAAAGTCAGTCTTTGTTCAGCAAAGGGCTTCAGGTTCTGACTGATGTCCTCCAGTGTCCAAGGTATATAAGCTCATCTTTGTGCTGTAAACCACATCGCTCTCCAACCGAATTAGGAAGTTTCCAAATTAGACCTTCCTAAATCATTCCCAGCCCTTGTGCAGAATACTGTGGTTTTTCATTGACTGCATATTTGGGGGGGGGAGGGGAAAGGAAAGCAAGGGAGGCTCTCCAGATGGAAGGAAAGCGTCATTCAGGATATTCCGCTTTGCTCTCCCTGATCTATTGGGGCTTAGTCCAGACCAGGGGCTTGAAATGAATGGAATGTCTGTTTGGTTTGGAGAATGTTTTAATTTTCAGTTTTGTTCATTCTCGCTACTTGTAGAATGGGCACGGTGGCGAATTATTACTGTTTGTTACTGCTCTTTGACTCCTGGTTCAGTTAGTTTATTTCAAACCCCTCATTCACATGGTGAATTTTAGCTGCTTTTGACAACTGGGACACTCTTCCTTAGAACGCATTTGCCAAAGAGACATTGACTCATGTACATGTTTGTTCTTTAAATGGATTCTGTCCTATTATATTCCTGGTAGTTTACTATTTCTTTAGGCAACGGGGTCTTAGTCCCCAATCTTAGAACATCACCTTGTCTTCCTGTTGCTGGTAGGTATTGGTGATCAGTAATAGAATCAATTGCTGGGTTTACTTTATGTTTGTGCATCTGATAAAACCACCCAATCTGTTTGTCACTCTAAGGTAATAAGGAGGAGTGTGTATTCTTACTCTTCCTCCTATGTCTCCAAAGCCAAAAACCCAAACCCATCTTGCATCTTGATATGCAACGTGTTGCACACTTTTGATCCAATCAGTACAGTGTGTGAAGTTGGCCGGACAAGCCAGAGCTGGTCAGCTTGGGATAAAGACATCAAAGCTGAATCTGAAAAAGCACCATTATTCCCTTAATACATATAGCTATGAAGATGTTGTAAACACAAAATCAGTTTCCTTGGGGACCAGGGAACAGTTGACTTGGATTTGAAACTCATTAGTAGCCGGCGGTGATGAGAAATCCTGGTGATGGTCGGTAATGTCAGAAATCTGGAAAGGGATCCATTTTCAACAGCGGCAGCAGCAGACCCAGTCTCGGGGAGGTCACAGCTATTAAACCCTGCTTTTCCACTGTGAATCTTAAAAGGAATTTTATTTCCCTCATGCCATATGAGAATTTTTAAAAAATAAAACTTTTTTGGGAAAAGTTTATAACAGTTTCTATTAAAAGCACTTCAGAGATGGAACACGAGGAATTCAGCGATTGGTCTGAACTGAAATGCAAAATGTCTTGAGACATTCATCTGTCTGCTCTCAAGGTCTTTGTTCAGTTTTCAATTAGTCTCTCCTTTCTAGCACACTCTCCCGCCTTCTCCTTTCACTCACCTTGGCTCAGCAGGAGCTTTCTTTCCAGGACACGGCTTTTCCTTAATGTCTACATTGTTTCCATGCCCATTTCTTGTTTGATTTTCCAGGAATATCCTTTTAATGGTAAAGAAAGAGATTCCATATGCTCTCCCAACCACTGGGGGCACGCACAGTGTGGTTCAGTGGACATTATCATAACACCTCTCTTTCTTCTCCCTCTTTGCCGTCCATCTTGGGCTTAATTTCGTAAAGCATTTATTGACCGTCGCCAGTGGCCAATCAGCTCAGGTGCCAAGAAGGTCCGGCAAGGTCATGTTAGATGTCCCTTCTCCATGACCACGTCCAGTCTCACCAAGCCATTTTGCAAATGTACATCATCGGTCCTCAGTGGGAGAGAAATGTGTTTAGTACAAAGCATCATCACTATTAAAAAGACAAATCAAAGCTTTCGACCAGTGGGATAATCTCTACAACAAGGAACTGTCCCTGAGATGTCACTGATGAAAGAAATATAATAGAATTTGACCTTTTAGAAATTTTAAGTCAGAAATGTATTCCTCCATCCAAAGTCAGACCCATCACAGGGTAGCCCCTGCCTCTTTCCCAGCTGCCCAATTGTAGTGAGAAGAGAACACAGAAAAACATTATAATCGTTCTCAAGGAGGTTTCGCTCTTTGGTTACCGTCGTCAAAAGCTACTTAATTAATAAACCAATTGAGCTACCGGCACACAACTGCTTTTGCTTTATACCGTCTCTCTTGAATGTTAAGGGTACAGCTGTCAGCAGCTCAGCTGATTGATGGACCCAGGATGCCAGACCCGCCCTTCACATCTGGAGCACGGTGCAGGGAAGCCATGGAGCAGAAACAATGTGGAGCTCTGGGGTCAGAGGCGAGGGGCCATTCCTGAAGTGAAAGCATGGCCAAAGTCAGGGATGGACCAGAGGATCCAGGGCAGTGTTGTTAAGGGTTCGGTCCAGGGCCCAGAGTGTACAAATCGGGCAACAAGTAAGAGAGGAGAACTAGCTGCAAGAATATTCTCAACTTATCTTCTACATGAGAGTGTGGGAGGAGCATTTTTATTAAATAACAAATTATTATTGAGCTTTAATGATTTATTTTTATTTATTGTTTGGGGCTTTTTGTTGCATATTAACCATTTCTGGATATACAACCTGAATCCCCCTTTAGAACACCATCTTTGCCACACACATATTCGTTTCTCAGAAAAGATGGTATGGCAGTTATTCTTTAAAAAAGTTTTAATAATAGTTTTTTTTTTTTTTTTTTTAAAGTACATGCAAAGAAAGCTTTCAACCTCATCCCTGTAAAACCTTGTGATCCAAAATTTTCTCCCTCCTTTCCCCCATCTCCCTTCCCCAGACAGCAAATAATCTAACATAGGTTAAACACATGCACTTCTTTCAAACATATTTCCACATTAGGAAAAATCAGCTCCAAAAGGGACAAAATGAGTAAACAACAGCAAAAAAAGGTGAAAATACTCTGCTGTGATCCATATTCAGTCCCCTCAGTTTCTTTCTGGATGGCGATGGCTCTCTCCATCATATGGCTATTGGAATTGGGGTATGGCAGTTCTTAAGGTAGGGAAGGCTCGCCACTGTTGGACATTCTAAGAGAAGCTGTAAAAGGCAGGAGGAATCTGCAAAAAGAGGGCCAAGTTTGGAGTCAAAACAACCTGGGGATCAAAAATCCTTCCCCTATCTGCTTCTAACCCTTCTCAGCTGTGTGAACATGGCCAACTCTCTCAATCTCTCTGAGCTGCAGTTTTATTTATAAAATGGGGGTCATAATGCTTTTTTGTGACAATGTTCCAAATCCATTGTTTTATTTTGTTTTAATTCTCATTTTCCCTCATCTGTAAAACAATCTCAAGGGGCTGCTAAATGGTACAGTAGACAGTGCCAGTTTCTGAATTAAAATCCAGCTTGAGCCTAGCTGTGTGACCCTGGACAAATCACTTCACACTGTTTGCCTCAGTTTCCTCATCCATAAAATCAGCTGCAGAAAGAAATGGCAGATCACTTTAGTATCTTTATTAATAAAATCCCAAATGGGATCAGGAAGAGTCAGATATGACTGAAATGACTAAACAACAATAAAATGATCTCAACATGGAAGCCTCTCTCTGTAGTGTGGGGCTGGGCCATCAGTTTAAGAAAGATAGTGACTTTCTGATGTATCATCCTAGCTACCAGGTCATGTCTGGATTTCAGCTCAATAGGTGCTCAGTTTTTACCGCCTGGTTTGATATATATGTTGCACAGATTCTACCGTTTCCTTGTATAATATGTGTGGACCAGGCAGTCCTGGTTCTTTAAGCTAACCCTTCCATGATTTCTAGTGACAATGACCCAGTGCTGATTAGCCTGTTCTAAGGCCCTCTCTTTATGTAAGCAAGCCTGTATAACAGCCATTTTACCCTTCCTTGCCTTTTTTTCCAATTAACCCACATTGATTTTTCTCTTCCTCTCATTTCCCCGCCCCCATCCCCATTGGAAAAAGGACGGGGAAAACCCTTCTAGAAAATACATATTTTCCTCATTGGCCACGTCCAAAAATGCAGATCTCTAAACCTTGAGTGCATTACCATGGTGTGGGGGAAGGGGAGCAGGTCTCATTATCAGTCCACTGGAATCATGGTTGGTCCTTAATGCTTTCGCTGTCATTTGTCTTTACGATGGGACCTGTCCGTCATTCAAAATCTTTGTTGACATGTTGTTCCCTTCCATTTTCCCATTGACAGAACAGGTTTCTTGGTCAGCAAAGAAGCCTGAATAGAAAATGTGGACTCGATAAAAAATGGGCCGCGCGTGTTGGTTTCTCTGTTGGCGTGGGGGTGGGGGAAGACCACTTAGTCACAGCCCCAGAGGGAGTTGTCAAGGCTGCTGCTGATGTGCTGGCCAGAGCCGTCCGGAGGAAGGCTGCATTTCATGTGAGGGCGATAAAACAGAGCCTTACTGTATACACGGCTTGGCAAAGCCATCTCTTAGTCACCCAGCCGGGGGAGCAATTTCAGCCACCCAGATCCCTGCTCCTGTAGGAGGTTTGGCCTTTGGGGCCCGCACAGACATCCTGCCTTCTGTCAGCTCCACCCCATCCCCCAACACCAGGACCAGTTACTGAGGGAACAAGGATGACGGACAGGAGGGACTCGCTTTAGATGGCCTGGGAGCCTAGGCTTGGCATGGGGTGGTAATGTATTCAAATCCTGGGGCTATCACTCACTGCTGGCATGAGCTTGGACGAGTAATTTTCCCTCAATGCGCCTCAAGGGAATGGACTAGATTATGTTCCCTGTTCCTTCCAACCAAGTCCTATTAGGTTGGAGTGTCAGGAATCTCTGTCTCCCTTGAAGGCTCAGGGGCTCTTCTTACCCGGGTTGCCATGAGCCCTTCCAAACTTACTTCAAGTTACTCCCCATGAATTCTGCCTTTTGGTCAAACTGTTCTCCTTCCTGGCATTTGATCCTTCCCTATCTGAGGGGAGGAAGAGTGACTCACCTGTCATACCAGGCAGAGTGGAATAATTGTACCCACTCTGTGCAAAGAATCTGGATTCCTAGAAAGAATACTGAGTCTGGAGCCCTGAGTTTGAATTCTAGCTCCAGTATCTGGTAGTTTGGGATTCAGATAAATCATTTAATCCTTCTCATCAATAAAATGATGACTTTATACTTAGCTACCCCCCAGGGTTATTTGTGAAAAAAGCACTTTTTAAACTCAAAAATATTATGACTAAATTGTGGTTTATTAGTCAGTCAACAAGCATGTATTAAATACTATGTGCCAGGAATTCTTATTTTATTTCTATTTGACTTGTGATTTAATTGGTGTAGGGAGTTCCTAGTGAGGAACTTCCTGTCCCAATGTCAACTGTCACCTGGCCTGAAATTTATAGACTTAGAAAGTCACTATTTCAATATATCTCTGCCACTCCCCCACCCAGAGAGCTCCCTTTTCACAAAGAATAAAAGAGAGAATCAGAAAAAAATACAAGTTATTCATTAGGACCAACAAACAAAAATGGCATTGTATATAGTATTCTACACCTATAATCCCTCATTTCTATGAAGAAGGGAGGGGGGCTCATTGTCATATACTTATTCATGCCAAGTAATTTTGGATCCCTGTGTCTAGTGAATTGTACTAAAATGCTAAAAAAAAAAATAAAAATAAAAAACAACTTGCAAGTTCCATTAAAGAGCTCTGTTGGGTACCTTTGGGAAAGGCATTGAGAAGGAGATGTTTCAGGACACTGGAGATGTTGGCGCAGCGGATAGAGCATCAGCCCTGAAGTCAGGAGGACCCGAGTTCAAATCTGGTCTCAGACATTTAACACTTCCTGGCTGTGTGACCCTGGGCAAGTCACTTAACCCCAATTGCCTCAGGGGGAAAAAAAGCTTCCAGTGCTATAGGAATATCATAGTTTGTTATTAGAATATTATTGGGCTGAGAGAGACAATTCTGACATTTTGTGTCTTTCATTTCAACAGTGGTTTTGGCGTATTATTTGTGATCTCTTTATAGGGGAGGTGGAGAAACATGACTGGGATAAGTAGGTTCATCACAAAGTTAAACATCCATACCCAAAAAGTATTGATTAGTGGATTAATGGCAACCTACAGGAAAGCTTCCAGGACTATTATTTTATCCAACATTACAATCCAGGATGGAGGAATTTAAAAAAAAGAAAAAAATGTAAGGTGAAATTTGTGGATGATTCCCAGCTGGGAGGGATCAATAATAAGCTTGAAGATGAAATTAGATTCACAATTATGCTCAAGGTCCGGAAAGATAAGATGCGTACCAAACATACTCAAGGCCCAAATCAATAAGATGGTATTTCTGCAGAATAAAGTTTCATTTTTAGAAAATAATCATTTGTATAAATAAAGGACAGAAAGATGGGGCTTGAGAGCAGTTCATGGAGAAAGGACCCAGGTGGTCCACTGGAAAGACATAACAAATGGGAGAATATCCAGCCAATAGGGATCAGGGAGAGGGTGAGAGATCTTAAGACAGCCAACACAAATTGAGGGAACAAGAGGACATTTAACTAGGGAAGAGAAGACTTCAGGCATGTACTTAAGGGGACATATAGCTGCCATTAAATATTTAAATGGCTTTAATGTAGAAAGGGAAGGGGACATTCTACTCTCTATTGCTCCCAAGGGCTTAACTGGGAACAATTGGTAAAAGCTACAGAGAAACCGGATTATAAATGAAAGGAATTTTTTGATTATGAGAGTTGTCTAGCGATCGACCAGAATGCCTCACCTCAGTCAACAAGCGTTTGTTAAGTGATTACTAGTGCTGCTTGGTGGTTTAGTGGATAAAGCTCTGGACCAGGAATCAGGAAGAGTCCTTTTACACTTAGCCCTGTGACATAACCTTAGCTAAGTCACTTAACCTGTTTGTCTCAGTTTCCTTATCTGTAAAATGAGTTGGAGAAGGAAATGACAAACCGCTCCAATATCTGCCCAGAAAACCCCAAATGGGGTCACGGAGTAGACACAGCTGAAATAGTGTCCATCACTGTGTTAAATTCTGGAGATACCAAAAAACGGAAAGGGGGAAGATGGCCCATAGGGGCCTCAGGAAGTCACCTTCTGCTCGGGAGACCACAGGCATACAACTCCATAAAGGTAAGAGACATACAAAATAGTGTGAGAGTACTCTGAGGAAAGGCGCTAGCTGTACTCTGGGGTAGGCAATCAACTATTCCTTTCCGATCTGTTGAAGTAAGATCTAGCCAACTGAGTAGTTCAGGTTGGGCCGTAGAAAAGGTTTCTGAATTGAGAGGAAAGTATTTTCCCTTTTCGGTTCCAAACTTGGTGTGAGTGATGGTACCAAACAGAATCCTGAGTCACAGATCTCTCTGTATTTACCTGATAACACCATCATTCTGTCACCTGGTCCTCCATCCAGAAGGTCCTTTCCACTTCCTATGGCTGCAGGGAAATAAGAAAGAAAGAAAAATTCCAACCTGTTATCTTGATGGCAGAAACACGCGTTGGACGCGCGCAGCATTCTGAGCGGCAGCAGAGAATGCATGGACACTGTGCATAATTATGAATCCCCAGAGACCCTAGATAGTAATCAATAGTCTCGGCTTAGGTTTTGTTCTCAGATAATCAACGATGCGAGGCCAGCAGAGCCTTGGTGGGGAGGTAATCTCCATCTCCAAGGGGGGGGGGAGAGGGACCCACAAGAACCCCCACCTCTGTTGGATCTCTATTTGAGCCTAGTCGCCAACACAGTGTCCTCTTCATCTTTTGCCCCCGGTGTAATTAAAATATTTCTATTCCCCAGGCCACAGGGCTCTTGGAAAGCCACATCAGATTGCCCAAGTGTCTGTGACCTATTTTAAAGCACCTGCCTCCCCAGCTGATTGTTCCACTGAAGGGGATGGATGGGAGCTGTTGGAAAGGTCCGCTCGGGCGCCCTGATTGGCTCTCTGAGGCCCCGAGCTGAGGGCTGCCCAGCTGAGTGTCAGATCTGAAAAATGGGGCCTTGTGCGTCTGCCTGGCCCAGCTTCATTAACACCCGTCGTCTGGATTCTGCTAGGAGCTGGTCTGCGGGATAGGCGAGCGTGGCTAACGGGCCCCCACATGCTGCCATTGTTCATGGGTGGCAAGGACAGAAACCTGCCCGGCACTCCAGGCCCAGATTTTAGCAGGCAGCAGTGTTAATTAGGCCCCCCGTTCCCGGCATCTGTGACATGTCCTGCCTTTCCAGTCCTTTGCCTTTCCTATCTTTCCCCAGTATATTAATGTATTCTTGGATCCCAGAAACCCTTCCTGCCCCATCCTCATCTGCAATTCATAGGAAGTGTCCCCTTCACCCTGCCTTTCTCCCTCAGGTTTCCTTCTGTTTTCATATTTTAGCCACTAATTAGTCATTTTTTCTTATTTGCCCTGTAGCACTTTAAATGTCACCTTACTGTGATAGCTAACAATTCTTTCAGTGATTATTTTTGTGGCAGTTTTACATTATTTATGATCGGGATTCTATTGTCCTGCTTCTTTTAGTCTTAAAGTCACAAAATTAAAAAAATTTAAATTTAAAAATCACAAAAGTTAAGTCTAAAACTAAACTCTGGTATTATTGCCTTTCCTTCCCAAAGCTACATTTTATCTAGATGTATTTCTGTGGACAACCCTGTGGTTCCTCCCATTGCCAAGATCAAAAAAACAAAACAAAACCCCCTCTTTTCCCCTCTTTTTTTTTCTGTATCCATTTAGCCTTTTCTTTCTCTCTGTCTCTCTCTCTCTCTCTCTCTCATTCTCTCTCTCTCTCTCTCTCTCTCTCTCTCTCTCTCATTGAGAGAATCAAAATGAGATGTTTGGGAAGTACTTTGCATTATTTCCTTCTTTTTATTTATTTTTTTTAGTGGAGTACAGATAGAAACAGACTAGGGACAAGTCTGAATGAATGAATGAAAAAAGTGGTTTTTTAAAGTAACCTCTGAGAACTATTGACAGATTATTATACAGATGTATAAAATGACAGGGTGGTGGTTTGTTTTTTAGCTGAAATAAAAGTATTGGGATGTAAGAATATCTTCTCTAGCTTCAGAGGAAGCATCTTCAGAAAAATTCCAGTAGCACGCAGGAGGATGGAGATGTCAAGGACTCATCCTGTTCCCTGTTATTGTTATCAATATAATTGTAGTCTTTGTCATCGTTGTTGTTACTATGGAGCTGATAGCTCTCACCTGGACTATTATAATGTTTTCCTACTAGTCTCCCTGCTTACAGTCTCATCCATTCTGCATAAACCACTTCCAGATTAATCTTCCTAATATGCTTCTCTGTCACTTCTCTTCAAGGTTTAAAAATATTCCTTGACTTCTCTGCCAACCAAATAAAATGTTCCTCTATTTCCTGGCACTCCAGGCCTCCACAGTATGGCTCCAAATAACCTTTCCAGCTTTATCTTGCCCAGAAGAGAATGTTTCATCAACTGTAACGTGCTGTATTAAACTTGACAAATGTTTGTTTAGCGCCTTAAGCTAGCATT
The DNA here is from genome assembly GCF_048593235.1 of Sminthopsis crassicaudata. Lineage (NCBI taxonomy): Eukaryota > Metazoa > Chordata > Mammalia > Dasyuromorphia > Dasyuridae > Sminthopsis > Sminthopsis crassicaudata. The sequence goes on along the minus strand of NC_133622.1, from coordinate 223,288,294 downwards.
ACCCTCACACACTCAACACTCCAGCAAAATTGGATTATTTGTCATCCCTTGAATACTCCCAGGGTCTTCCTACCTCTGTACCTTTGTTCTGGCTGTTCCCTGTGCCTAGAAAATACTCTTTCCTTGCCTACTTTTATGAATTTCACTTCTACCATTCTTCAGGGCTCAGATGGAATGCCACCTCATCCAAGAAGCCTACCAAGCTTTCACCCTCATGCTTCATAAAAGTGACTTTGCTCCCCCTCTTTTTTATTACGGTTACTTACATAGACTTTAGCAAAGGACTCCAGCACCTTAGATTAACTGCTAGATTATTTGTTTTTGGATCTCCCAAGCACCCACCTCAGGCACTTGTAACTAGTTGGGGCTGGATGAATATCTGTTGAATTTTGAATCATGGCAGTGATCTTTTGATTACATCTTGGACCTCTCTGGCAGTCTGGTGAAACCTATAGATCCTTTCTCATGTTTTTAAATATAGAATAGGGAACATAGGATTCTAGAGGAAATTAATTCTATCATATTCTATCAAATATATCAAAGTATTTTTTAAAAGTTTCCAGACCTTAGGTTAAGAAATCCTGAGTTAGAATAGTGCCGCAGTCCTAGAGAGAGTCTAAGAATCAGTGACTCCTTGATCTGGAGAGAGCCTTGGGATCGGTAAGCCATAGATCTGAAGAGAATCTTGGATCAGTGATTCATTGAGGTAGAGATGAGAAGGACATCACAGGCCAAAGGAACCAAGGAAAAGATGAATTGGCAGAAAGGATCATGATAATTGTCTTCCAGTCTTTTGAGGGTCTCTTGTAGAAAAAGGAGTTCAATTGCTTTTACATGGGTAATCAGTACCTAAATGTTGCAAAGAAGAAAATTTTGGTTTGCAGTAAGTTGGGGTTCTCCAAGTGAAGAATGGGCTGCCTCGGCGGGTAATAAGTGCCCTTTTATTAGAAGTTCTCAGGCAAAGATTGCAGTACCACTTACCAGATGTATGTAGGGAAGATTCTTGTTCAGATTTGGGAAGGGCCAAGGCAGTCTTTGAGAGGTCCCTTTTGAGCCTGAGATTCTGAGAAATGACTTACCTCGAGTCATACAATGTGACTGGCAGGGCCAGGACTAGCACTTTTAATGTCGAAGTCACGGTTCTTTCCACTCAACAGTATTTCCATAGACCTTGGGCTTCCTGGGCGGTGACCAATATGCTTAATTTTCTGATGGATAATGATCTGTTTGGGCATATCCATTAACGCATCAGGAAACCAGTTGGGTCATTTGCTAATTGGGTACTAATGGCCTGAGAAAATGAATGGATTTCCCCAGTCATCCATTTCCATCTTTCTGACTGGCAGGGTTGGTCGCGTGTGTGTGTGTGTCAGGGGCTTGGCACCCATTCTTGAATTGAGCCCCACTCTTGCATTGAGGAATCTCAGTGGCAAAGGAGGTATTCTGCCAGCTGTCTTCAGGTTCAGAAAAGAATGGGAGAATTCCTGTTGTCTTCTTCCTCCTCTTCCGCCTCTCACCAAAGGCAGGGACTAATAGAAATTTTATTTTTGTGGTGTTGCTTTTTTTTTTTTTTTTTTCTTCTGAAGGTTTGCCAAACATTTGTTAAGCACAGCAGTCAGGTATGGCCTGGACACAGAAGAGAGGAAGATGCATTCCTTTCCCTTAAGGGGTTTATATTTTACTCAAAGGATACATGGTACACATGAATAGGTGTATGTAAAGGTATTCAAAATAATTTATTTGAAATAAATATTGATTGTTTTTGTTATTACATTTCTTATTATTTCCCTCTCCATCGTCTCCTAGACCATCCAAAAACAGGAGAAAAAGGAAGCAAGAAAAAAAAAATTATTCAAAACAAATCATCCAAAAAAGTGTGAGGTTCTCCACAGTTAGCCCACTCCCATGATCATGGCCTCCCACTGCTGCCAAAGAGTTGGGATGGTGAAAGTGTCTTTTCATATCTCTTCCTTGGAGCCAGGTATCATAGTTACGATTTCACAGCATTGTTTGCATGGCTTTGTTGGTGATATTCTTCTCATTTATACCACTCTAACCCTTGTGCATCATTTCCTTGGTTCTGATTACTTCACTTTGTATCAGTTTGTATAAGTCTTTTCATGCTTCTCTGTAATCATACAGCCATTTGTTCAGCCATTCCCCAAGTGATGGACATCTCTTGTGTTTTCTTTGTCGCTGACCTCCTGGAGCGGGGGGAACAGTAGGATCAAAGGGTATGGACATTTTAGTAATTCATATTCATTTCAGGAATGAGTCAACTCTGATAGCTGGGAAAATCCAGAAGCGTTATGGAGGAAGTGGCATCTAAACTGGTCTAGGTCAGCACTTTGTGTCCTAAAGAAGGAAATCAAACCCTAGAGAGTGGTTATCTTAAGGCAGCAGGAAGGCTCAATCTTAGTATATATTCCTTTCTGGCAGCCCCAGGTACTCCAGAAGTCTTCCTACACTTCCAACATTCAAAGTCTTTCCCATTCGGCCTTTTGATCTTTGTTGGACCAGGGTGACTCAGCTCAATGTATGCTACAGCCTGGTCTGAGTCATTTGTCATCAATCTGAGAGTCATTTGTTGGCGATGATGATGAAACACTTCAAGGAAGGGACAGGTTGGGGAACTCTGAGATACTTTCATCCTCCAGGCAGCTGGAGCCCTCTCTGCTTCTTCCCCTTCACACTAACCCATATATTTCAGACCCTCGTTTACATACCATTTTTATTTTTAGTGGTTTTATTGATCTCTTGTTGTTACATGAATCCCATTTCCATATGGAATTCAGCTCGTTCTCTCCAGATTCTGTACCTTGTAACAAAGCCCAAACAACCTATACGGTGACCCCTTCTGAGATCTTCATCAAGTTTTGACCACATTTATGACCAGGTCACATTTTGTCCAAAGTCTCCCTCCTCTCCACTAAGACCTTTGCTATCTGTGCTCAGAAACTATTATTGCCATTTTCAGTTACTCAGAGTTGGGCTTTCTTTTACCGATCTTCTCCCTTAATGTTAAGGCAGTCGTTGCATACCAGGATTTTCCGAATTCCTCATTTTTTATTGCACAGTAATAGCTTATTACATTCATATGCCACAGTTTCCTCAGCCCGTTTTCCTTTTTGGTTCTAGTATTTTACTAATGCAAAAAATGCTGCTATGAATGTGTTGGAGTGTGTGTGTGTGTGTGTGTATGTGTGTGTATACATATACACATACTTACACAGATACCCACTTACATATGTGCATACATACATACTGAGTGAATTGTTTCACTTCTCTGACCATCAGTTTCTTCATCTGTGATGATGAAAAGACAGTCCAGCTGGTCTCTTTTAGCTCTGATACCCTGCAAGTCTGTGAAACACCTTGCCTAGTTTTATAATTAAAAAATATGACTGTCAGCCAAGTGAGTAACTATCAAGCTGACCTATTCATCTGGCAGCTCAATCGTTGCCGTGTTGGCTAGCTGAAGGTTGGATAGCAGTGGCGGGGAGACCAACATTGCCATATTCGCATTAGAAAATATTTTCTCATAGTGGTATTTTTTATTGTCTTCAGTGATGGTGCTCATCATGGGTAATTGCTATCTTGTAACTGATTTTTAAAGTTTTTTTCTTACTATAATTCCTTTAGAATCTTGATATCTCTATAATGGGATAGTCATAATGATCATAGCTAAGTTTTGTGGGTACTTGAGTCACAACTACCCTGTGCTAGTATTATTGTGATATTATTCCCCTTTTACACATGAGAAAACTGAGGCTGGAAAAGATAGACAGACTAAAGGTAAAAATACTTTTTTTTTTTTTTTTTTAACTAAAGGTAAAAAGACTAGTAGTCTAGTCCATAGTGAGACCCCTAGTACATTTCTGATCCCAAGACTCCATGTTGTTCTCCACAGACCACACTATTTCCCAATCATCCTGTGCCTCTCACAAACATCATCATTGCTTCCTCATCCTTAGAGTGGACCTTAATGGCGGATACCAATTTTGACCTAGTCCCGTTATTTCCGTGCGCCATCACTAAAATAGACGAGATGGATGGAGGGGGGGTCCGTCAGTTGTAATCTCTTTATTCCAAGCCCACCGTGGCCCTCCCCCACTTCCCCTCACCCCTTTCTCTCCCGTGGCTGGTCAAATTAACTTGATTTGACAGCTTGGCATTTGAGATTTGTCAAGTATCGTAACCTTAAGCAGTACTAATATTGAAAGCCGTACTTGAAATTTATCTACTCCAGATGTGTGTGTGCCAATAAAGCAAAGATTTGAAATGGCGGCCTTTGGGGGTGGGGAACAGAGTCCCTCTGCCTTCTATTTCTTCCACATGACATGCAAAATGCAACAGGATTTTATGTATTAATGCTTTCCCCTTAATCAGAGGAACCGTATTATGGCGTGGAAGCTTCAAGTGAGCCCAGATTCGGTTACACCGGTGGCCAAAAATAACTGATTAAACCCTTTGGGGAAGGCCAATTTAAATGGGATCTCTTAAAGTGTAAAACTGTTCAGGACCCTCACCACCAGTGTATTCTTGGGAATTATTAAAATGAACTAAAAAACTTATTGCACAGGAGCTAATTTCCTATAAAATTTTCTGAGCGGAACATTGAAATTTGTGTAGCTTCCCCGTCTCCGTTTCTTCATCTGTAAAATGAAGGGATTGAAACACATGGGAAGGAAAGTGATACAGGCTAAGAAGAATGGAGTAAAAGTCAGAACTCTCTTACTGCCTGCAGAACTCTGGGAGAGCTGTTTTAACTGGTTTGGACCCCAGTTTCCTTCTCTCTCAAATGAGATGCTTAGCTTCCGGAGTCCTGAACAACTCCAGCTCCAGGATTCTAATATTGACTTTGTATAATATTCATAAGTGTTGTTTCCCCTGTTAAAATGGGAGCTCCTTGAGGGGGGAACTTGGGGAGTTGGGAAGCCCTGAGATCAAATGTAGCTGAAGACATTTTCTGGTTGTGACTCTGGACACGTCACTGTCTCAGTTTCCTCAACTGTAAAATGGAAATAATAATACCTACTTCCTAGGTTTGTTGAGGATTAAATGAGATAATGCAAAATTCTTTGAGAATATTAACTAGATATTATTATTATTATTATTTTGTCATCATCTCTATTCCCAGTACTTAGCCTACTGCATAGCCCATGGCTCACTCCCTCAGTAAGTCCTTGGTGATTGATTTTCAGCTCTAAATCACTACCCTGGGAGCCTGTACTGAGCCAAGCTCTAAATCCGTGATCTCCACATTCCCGATTTAGGGGAGCAGCATGGGCATAGTCCCACCCAGGAAATGGAATCTTTGAGCTCCAGCTCTTCAGGCTTCTTTCCCAGCTGCTAATGATCTAATGCTCTATGCATCTGCAGACTGTTCATCCAGGCAGTGGGGAAAGATGGCTCCGGAAGCAAATCTGTCCTCGGCCTTTACCGAGACCAGGGTTGGAGAGTTCCAAGGCGGGGAGTCGCCTGCCTCTGCCTCCAGAGCTTTCTCTCTTCTCCACCTTGACTTTGCCCTTTGAGCCCCAGCAGGAATCCTCTCCACCCTGCCGGGTACTGACCTGTAAAGAAAGGGGCAGCGGAGCGACTGTTGGGTGCGGCCTCGGTGGCCACGTTGGCCCAGCCTGGGCACTGGGCAGCTCCCGAGATGAAAGGTCGGCACAAGGGATCATTATTCCTTAGCACGCTGTGCATAATTAAAATCAATTAGTGTAGGAGACCTAGCCCTAGCCCAGTGAAAAGCTGGTCCCGCTGGACAGTAAAAGCAGCTGAAAAATTCCCCAGGAGGGGAAGGCAAGACCAGATCCCCCTGGAAGGGGCAAAGATTTACGAGAGGCTCAGGTGGACATTCAGGCCCCAGCTGGGGTGGCTATCAGTGTCGCTGCAGCTAGTTATATTCAGTCCTGGAAGATCAAGTTGCTCTTTAGCCTCTCCCTCTCTTTCTCCCTCTCCTCCTCCTTTTCCCTCTCCTTCTCTCTCCTTTCCTCCCTCCCTGGCTCTTGCTGTGTCTCTCTGTCTCTCTGTGTCTCTGCCTCTCTCTGTTTTTCTGTCTATCTCAGTCTCTTTCTGTGTTTCCCCTCTGCCTCTCTGTCTCTATTTCTAGGAGTGGTGGGGGTTGAAAGTCTGTCTCCGACTCTAACTCTTTTTGTCTCTGTCTCTCTGTGTCCCTCTCATTCAGTCTCTCTCTCTCTCTCTCTCTCTCTCTCTCTCTCTCTCTCTCTGTGTCTCTCTCTCTCTGTGTGTCTCTCTCTCTCTCTCTCTCTCTCTCTCTCTCTCTCTCTCTCTCTCTTGTGTCTCTGTCTCTGTTTTTCTTCTCTTTCATCCTTTCAAGGCACAGCTACTCTGAGTGTTTGGAGGAAATGCACAGCACGATTTACCCAAGGGCTTTTGTCTCCCTCGTGCCTTCCCTTTGGATGAGAGTCCAAAGCTTCCATGCGTATAGAACCACCATTGAGTTCTTCTCTGGAAGTGAAGAGGGATGTGTAACTTAGCCTCCTCCTGGAATGATTTAAAGGTGTTATTCCCAGAGTGAGGACGTTGCATGTAAGTCCCGAGCTGGCTGGACGCCTCTCTTGCAAATCTAGGAATCCAGTTCTTGAGCAAAGAATGCTATCATGGCTCTGGGAAGGACGGATTTGTCCCATCCAAGAAATGGGATTTCATTTTTCCTGTTGAGCTCTGAGTTGGGTTGGTCGGCATGTGGTTTGGCTTAGCTCGTATCCCCGCCTACCATATGGATGCGGACCCGCCAAGGGCCTGAAGATCAGGGGGAGGGCCTGTGTCAACATGAGAGTGGCGGTTATCAAGCACCTCCACGTTGTCCCTCCCCTGGGTGCGGAGCTGCATTTCTCATGTCTGGACCCTACTCTCTGTCCACATCACGGGAAAAATGGAAAAGTCAGAAAAGTTTCCCACTGGTGACTTCTCAGGACAAGTCGGTACAGCATCAAGCTTGTTCACAGGAAACTAGTACTGATGGATAATCCCTGGTCGGAGCGGGAACTCAGCAGGCCCTTCTGATGGGAAAGTAATAATAATGGCCAGAACTTTTCATTGCTTTAAATTACGTAAAACATTTTACATTTCTTATTTCATAACTGACCTCAGAAGCAGGCCTTATTATTATCCCCATTTTACAGATGAGGGGAGTGAAGTGACTTCCCCAGAGTCACACAACTGAGGCCTGAGACAGGATTCAGAGTCACTGCTCCCCCCAGTCTGTTCATGGTCCCCGCCTCGCTGCTGCTTCACGAAGCCTCCTCAGATAAGAATCGTCAAAGATTTGGCTGGATCCTGATGGGTTCCCACCACATCTCTTTGTAATCCCTTCCAGTGGCTCACGCGGAAGAAGTACCATATTAGATCAGAACCCTCTAAGCGGGCCTTGACATTAATCCCAGGGCAAAGACTGGCTTGGCTCTATTCCCTTTTAGAGAAAGAATTGTCTTTTAATTGGCGCCTTTCTACTTTGCTTATAACTTGAACATTGTCTTAGTATTCTCCTGGATTAGTGTAGTACAGAGAGAGCACTGATTATGGGTTCATAGGAGCTGGGTTCGAATCCTGATTGACACTTGCTGTGCGTGCGACTTTAAGGCCGTTCACTGAACTTCCCTGGGCCTCTCAGTTTCCTCATCTGTCAAATCAAGGATTGTGTCCGATAACCTCTCAAGGACCTTTCAGCTCTAGATCAAGAATCCTATCTTCTTATTACTAGTTAATTTTATGTTGGTAACACCGTTTGAGATCTTGGGCATAAAACCCTAGGGGCAAAGCAACTGTGTGATTAAATACTCCCTCCTTTAATAGCAGATCTTGACTATGGAACGCTTCACTCCAGGAAGCAGCTGAGACTGTATTCATCATCCTTGTGCACCTGTCACACCCCAGCTAGGAAAGCCTAGAAACCTCACAGTGGCTTACTGAGGTCCCGCATCTCGGCTGTTTACTTGTCCAGCCGTTCCTCTCCGGTTGAGGGGAAAACGAGCTCTTACTTAGTCACTTTGACCTTCACATCAGGCCCTCTAGTTCTCTTTACTTCTCTAATTGGTTTGTGGACAGAGTCTTCTGCTTGAATGCATCCCAGCTATTTCCATCAGAATTTGCTTCGGGCATTAGACCTGAGGTCCAAAGTGTGGGCTGCTCTGCGGATTAATGGGAGAGCCATTGTAAAGGGAAGCACACACAGTCCCTGGGCTTCGTTTTGTTGACTCGTGCTAGCGCCGCCCAGCTGGGGCTGAGCTCTGGCCTCCCGGGGTCCCAAGATAGAAATTCCAGGAACATCCACCGTAGACCTTCATTCTCCCAGACAATGTGTCTCCTGCTGGGATTCCTCCAAGGGAGATCCGTGAGCCCATGATCCTAAACTTATTCAGCTTCCTCTGGGAAGTAAAAGAACACGGAAGACATTATTTTAGTCTTAATTTGTGTGCTTGGACTGAGTTCCCACTACACTTACTTATTGTTCTCTGACCAGGACATTCTGTGCCAGCACAGGCTGTCTCTTTACTCCTCTTCCAGGGAGAATCTCTGGCTTCTTTCAAGATGAGCTCAGAGGGTACCTGTGTGCATCCCCCCTCCCCAAGCCAGTCCCTTCCCTCACCCGGAATTACTCGGTAATTTCAGCCTCTCCTTTGTTGTTGTCCTGCTGTTTCAGTTGTATTGAGGACTTATTGGCAAATACTGGAGGGTTTTCCATTTCCTTCTCCAGCTCCTTTAACAGATGAGGAAACTGAGGCAAACAGGGTGAAGTGACTTGCCCAGGGTCACACAGCTAGTAAGAGTCTCAGATGGCATTGGACCTCGGGTCTTCCCAGAGTCAGGCGCTCTATCCATTGAGCCTCCTCCTTGTCCAGCTTGACAATCAATACATGGTTGTCAGACTGAATGGATTGAATGTATTTTGGCTTTCCTACTTTTCCACGTCCCTCTATTTCTACCAAATGTGTTTGCTGAGAAGTAGAGTGATTTCCAGAGTCTACACAGACGGTTGTTTCATCTTCTCAATTTGTATCCCAGGACCTAGCTCATATGGAGAGCTCAATATGTGCTTGTTCACTGATGGCTTTGATGGAGCTGGAAGGGAACTTTTAAAGTCATCTAGCCTTGTTTTCTTCATTTAAGAGGGGAAGAAACAAGATCCAAAGAAATTAAATTATCCTCCCAGGCAGTAATGAGCAGAGGAAAGATTGGAACCCAGAACTTCTAACTCCACATCTACTTTTTCCTTCAGATGATGGATTCCCAGAGCTAGAAAGGAAACATAGACACTGTCCAGTCTAAACTCCCTCATTTGGTAGAGGAGGCAGCTGAGACTTTAGGAGAAGCCCCTGGTCCAGGGGAGACAAGCCAGGGCTCAATCCCAGCTTTCTAACACTTAGCCCAGGGCCACGCTGCTTTCCTCTCTGTCCCCCTGCTAGCTCCCCTTCCTCAGTTGGCTCAGGAGTTTTCTGGGGCAGGTCTGCTTCAACTTTTTCTACTCACGACCCCTTTTTGCCCAAGAAAGTTTTATGTCACCCTGGGTATAAAAATACAAATCAAACATTTACTGCTAATAAATCATAATTTCATGACTCTCACATTTCAGTTACAAGGCCCCATATTGGGTTCATAACCCACATTTTAAGAAACTTTGTTCAAGGTCATGTGGAAAACAGGGAACTACTCCCTCAAACTCCTGTGTGTCGCCCAGGTGGGTGAAGGCGGGGCACCTGCCTGGCACAAGAGTGGCTTGTGGGATTCGAGCAGGGGACAGTTGGAAGGCAGGCTAAAGCCACCAGGCCGGGACAAGTGGCCACTGCAGCCTCATTTCCATCAAAGGTGTCCTGTGACGAGATTCAGCCTGAACTTCTTTTCACATCCTTGCCCTGAGATGAACCTGCTCTGAATAATTCGCCCTCAAGCTCCTCTTAGACTTAAAAATAAAATGAAAAACAACATTTCCTATGGCTTTAAAAAACACTACAAAATATGAGGGTTATTTTTTTCTGTCCTGTCCCATTCCAGGATATTAGTAAATGGCATTTTCAAAAATAAATTTAAAGGCTCATGGTATCCAGGACTGAATTAGTGATTATCATCCCCACTCTGTCATCTCTCCATCGTGTCTGACTCTTCATGGCCCTCTTTGGAGTTTTCTTGGCAGAGACACTAGAGTGGTTGGCTTCTCAGCTCATGTTTACGGATGAGGAAACTAAGGCAAAGCAGGTTAAGTGTCTGCCCAGGGTCATTCAGGGTCAGTCTGAGACTGGATTTGAATTCAAGTGTCCCATTGTGCTGACTAGAATCCAATAATACCCTTATTGTCTTAAATATGAGGAAACTTATCCAAGGTAATTTGGAATGAGAATCCTGGTCTTCTGGCTCTAGTTCTGTTAACTAACAAGCATTTATGAAGTGCCTACTATGTGCCAGAATGGAAATACAAAGACAAAGATAAGACAATCCTTGCCTTCAATGAGCTAACATTCTATCAGGGGAACAACGTGTGTGTGTGTGTGTGTGTGTGTGTGTGTGTGTGTGTGTGTGTGTGTGTGTGTGTGTGTGTGTGTGTGGAGAGAGAGATTTTGGAAAGAAAACTTGGAAAACTGGAGGAGTCAGAAAGGCTTTTATGGTGGAACTTGAAGGAAACACGTCCTCTCCATCCTTTCTTGCCACCTTCTCACGCTGAGGTTCGGTAGTGTTAGTGAAGCCCTTTCCCATGTCTGCGCCCTGAGCCTCCTGGCCGTTGAGGGAAGTTGTGACCTCTTCTTGAAATTGTCTTTTTAGATAAATAAAATGAAATATGCAGGATGACAATAGAAGCCAACCGTCAGAGGTCCCAGGTTAAAAGCCCTGGTTTAGAGGGATATCAGCCTTTAGCAGATGTTGTCTTAAGGCTCAGGTTGAGCCAGAAAAAGAGGGAGTAGGCCTTCATACGTGGATCCGGCCGCAAGGACGTGCTTGTCTGGGATATCCCGCACGTAGGACAGCACCTTTGCCGGAGTAGACACTCAGAAAGTTTTATTCACTTTTTAGAGCCCTCCTGAAGCTCCTTAGCCCCCACCCTTTCACTGGGAAGGTAACCTAGAAGATGCAAATACCAGCTTCCTCAGTTGTATTATCACTGCCCCTGTTGTTATTATTTGGCAAGGCAGTTGGGGTACATGGCTTTCCCAGGGTTCAGTGTGTGACGTCCTTGATTTCAGGGCCGGTGCTTTATCCGCTGCGCCACGTAGCTGTCCCCAGTTAGCTTGATAATACATTGATAAATTATTGGGCTTGTAATTGGGAAGACCTGGATTCAAATTCTGCCACAGGTACTTAGTAGATGTATGTTCCCCAAACAATCCCTTAACTTCTCTGGGTCTCACTTTCCCAGTCTGTAGAACGAGGACGTCGCATTCTCTGACTCCTGACGTCTCTTTGCTCTAAATCGCTAATCCTTAAGTCTACCTTCCATCCCATGAGACGCCATTTTGGGCTTAGCACATGACGGTGAAACCGCAAGTGGGAAGAAATGACCTAGGATCCCGCGAGGCTGCCCTAACATTCTGCTTGCAGTAGAATTACTGGGTGGGGCAGAGGGGGGAGAAGCGCTTGGGTGAACAGTAGTACCCTGGGGAGCGTTTTACCCGAACCCGATGAGCTAAGCTGCCCAGGCTGACTACAGAGAAGGTGTGGCTGACCAAGCATCTAGAAAGTGCCGGGAAACCAGGCTTCTCCCCCGCCCAGCAGCCCTCCTCCAGCCTCGGCTCGTGTTGCAGAGAGAGGGGACAGAGGGCATTGTGCAGCTCCTGAAAGCCTGTGGCCATCTCTTAGGTAGCTGGCAAACGGCATCCAGAGCAGGGCAAATGTTCTCTTCGGTCAGGCGAGGAGTTTCCCCCAGCTAACCACGGGGCTCGGCCGAGGGGACTTTCTGATGGAAAGCCACAGCAGAGTTCTTCACTTGTTTGGGGGTTTTTGGTTTGAGTTGGGAACACACAGGTTATTCCCTTTTAAAAAAACATATGTAGTGATGAAAAAAAAAAAAAGGCTCTTCCCGTCTTCAGGGGACAGCTCTCCAGCAGTTCACCAGGGTTTTGCCAGCAGAGATCTTACCCTCTCCACTTCCTCCACTCACAGCCCCTGTGAGCACAGGTGGGGCTGCAGCCTCGGCAGTCCCTGCAGGGCAGGTTTGTGTCCCCAATTCACACAGCAGTGTGGTATGGTAGAAGCAAGACTGACGTGGAATCAAAGATCCTGAGTTCAAATCCCACCCACTCCCACCCTCATATTTCTCTGAGTGGCCTTGAGTTCAGCTTTGACCTTCCTGGACTCAGTTGAGTCCACGTAGTGGCTGGATTGCGTGGTCTCTCAAGTCCATGAAGCTTCATGACCTCATCTGATCCCCAGAACAACCCTGCAGGGATCCTCCCCACCATTTATAGAGGAGGAAACTTCAGTATTAAGTTATATGACTTATCCAAGGTCACAACATTGAGTCAGTTGGAGCTAGGCCTCCGGCCTCCCAGCTTCCAGTCTGGTGACCTTTTCATTTACAACCTAGCTAGACTTTTTAAAAAAAAAAGGGGGGGGTGATTTTCTCCAAATGTATGAGGAGGGGAGATTGAAGTTCACACCATTGCCCAGCAGAATTTTAAATTGTTAATTTAGTTCAATCATCAAGTCACATACTACTCTTTGTGACCCCATTTGGGGTTTCTTGGCAAACACACTGGAGAAGTCTGCCATTTCCTTCTCCAGCTCATTTTTACAGATGGGGAAACTGAGGCAAACAGTGAACTGACTTGCTAGTAAATATCTGAAGCCAGATTTGAACTCTGTAAGATGAGTTTTCCTGATTTCAGACCCAGCACTCAATCCACACAGTGGACCTAGCTCCCTTTATCTCTATTAGTTTTTACCTATAACACTTCATCTCCCCCCATTCTACCTGGGGATAGTGCACTGCTCTTGGTCTCTTAGAGAAGTCCTGGTGAAAGGGAGTCATTCTCCTCCTCCTGCAGCCAGGGACCCTTAGGTGGAGTAGGGTCTTCAAAATGGCCAGAGTCACTGATTCTGCCTCTAAACTACCAGGGACAGGGACATCATGGCCAAGTCAGAACCTCAGTTCCTTAAAAACTAAACGTGTTGGACAAATGATTTCCCAAAGCCCCTTGCAAGCGATACCACTGAAGGGGCATCCTCAGTGTATTTGCCTTGCATTGCCCCTCTCGTTCCTAGCTGTACCACGGATGCTGATTCTGAACGTCAGTGAGCTGACACGGGGATAAAAGCACCGACTCGGAGCCAGGAAGACTCGAATTTGAATTCGCCCTCTGAGTCATGAGCTTCATCCATGGAAGGAGCAGCACAATCACAGAACCTTCAGCTGTTGGAGGAAGTGCAGTCTGTACTCATTTACTGGAGCTTTCAGATTTCAGGAGGGGGAAAAAAAGGCTGGCTTAGCATTTCCTTTTAAATGAAAAGGAATACATAGAGTACATACACACTTCCGAATGTTATTGAAGCTGGAAACGGGAGAGCGACGGGAAATGACATTGTCTTTTGTCTTACCGAGAGCTATATGCTATCTCGGGGATCAGAACCGGAGAGATTGTTGGGAGAAGTGACCAGGATTAAATGCCAGGGCGTACAGTGATGGAGAACGTCCTTCTGCGCTTAGGTCGTAGGTTTTGATTAAAAGAATCTGGCTAAGCTTCTAGCCAGTGTCCTTCAACTCCGAGATAAAATGTTCAATTTGGAAATAAATTCCTCCTGCCGTTATAGCCTGAGAATTCAAACAGCGGTGTAGTATTTATTTAATAATCTGGTAGGAGATGGAGCCAAGGGCTAGAATGAATGGAACATAAAGAGGTTGACTGAGAAAAAGGCTAACCTGACTAGATCAGTCGTTCAGGGAGTAAATAGAGATTTGTATTTGAAAATGTGAGCAAGTAGGTGGTGTAGTGGAGAGAGCACAGGCTTGGAGTCAGGAAGACTCTTGAGTCCAAATCCCGCCTCAGACACTAGCTGGGTGACCTTGGGCAGGTCACTTCACCCTGTCTGCCTCAGTTTCCTCATCTGTAAAATGAGCTGGAGAAGGAAATGCAAACCACCCCAGTATCTCTTCCAAGAAAACCCACATTAGATCAGATGTGACTGAAAACTGAACAGTAACAATTTGAATCTGTGGCTTTGGTCCTCACAATGGAACTGCCCTCTGGATCCTAGGGATTAATGATCTCACACTCACTATTTTTCATCTCTTGCCCAATGGCTGCCTTGACCTATTGAGTTTTGGCCTCCCAGGCGGCCCCCTGGCATCCGGAGAGCTCCATTCTGTGAAGTGACGGCTCCATTCCTGCCCGGCACTTTTTGAGTGTAGGCTCCCACAGGAACCCAGTTCAAGTACTATCGATTAACTCCTATGGGCTTCATTTGGCTTTGGTAAAATAAGCTCAGTCCCAGCCTTTCAGAAACTACAAGTCCATTAAGATCAAGACTAGCCTTAAGAAAAAGGACCCGCAGCTTCTTGAGAGCTTACAGTGGTTGGCATTTGATCATGTCATGAACCCATTTTTTTTTTAAGCTTTTTATTTTCAAAACGGACCCTTGCAAAACCTCGTGTTCCAGATTTTCCCTTCCTTCCCTCCACCCCATCTCCTAGATGGCAGATTTATTTTTTAAGCATGTTTAACCTATATAGTTAAATCCAATATATGCATACATATTTATACAATTATCTTGCACAAGAAAAATCAGATCAAAAAGGGGGAAATGAGAAAGAAAACAAACTGCAAACAAACAACAACAAGAGTGAGAATGCTATGTGGTGATCACTCTCAGCTCCCACAGTTCTCTCTCTGTAGATGTGCTCTCCCTCACAAGATCGTTAGACTGGCCTGGCTCATCTCATTGTTAAAGAGCCCCGTCCATCAGAATTGATCTTTGTATAATCTTGCTGTCGCCATGTACAAGGATCTCCTGATGAACCCATTTTTCACACTGTTGCATCAGGTCTTGCTTTGAATCTCTTCTGAGCGACGCTGCCCCGTCTCCTTAGTGGCCAGGCCCAGGTGGGCCCCCCCGCTGTGACCTTGCCCATCCTTGTGAAATGTGTGCATCTGGAGGCACTGGGGGGCTCCTGGTCTCTCTCCCCAGCTGGCTGAGAAAACCTGGAGGGGCGAGATGCTTTTAGGGAATTTATTTGTCGTGCCCTTGGTAAAAAGGAGGGAGCTTTGGGTCCCTTTCTGCCTGCTTCTCTGGACTGTTCCTCTTGGCATTTATCATGCTTTCTTTCCTTTCCCTGCTACTCCTACACTGTGAAAATCTCAGTCTGCCCCCTAAGTACTACCACATGTTGGAGGAGAAAGGATCTGAGGGTCAGATTCTAGGGAGCCGGGAAGTGAGGGAGTCCTCAGAGGGGTGGGTGCAGAAGCATTTTCGAATTCAATGGCTTTAGTCATCAGCCTTTACAGAAGAAACTCTTGGGTGTGTGGAGGGGAATAAAGGCCGGCTCTGTAAAGGACCATGTGAGTCTCAGAGGTGAGGGTTAGCAGAGAAGGGGGAGGGAAGAGGGAGGAGAGGCTGGGTTTTTAGCCAGCTGGGCCCTGGGGAACAATCAAAACCTCTGGCACAGTCCTTCTCCCCGCTCCCGCTCTTGGCAGGAGGCAGGGCCTGTAAAGGGCTTCATCTCGGCAGTTTTCCTTAAGCTCGTTGGTGGGTGTCCCTTCGGATGCCCTTCGCCCTGCAGGGCCTTCCTTGCAAGCCCCGTCCCCTTGGGATTTGACAAAGAGCCAGGCTTTGCTCTGGCACCCCGGGCTTGCCAAAGATCCCATCCCTCTGGAGGCATCTGCTTCTGGCTCCCATTTTTGGAAGCTCCCATGGAGCTTTGGAGGCCAGATTTAGAGCTGAAAGGGATCGTAGTGAATGTCTTATTTTCTAGATGAACAAACTGAGACTAGAGGAGGGGAGTAACCTTTCCATGATCACAGAGGAACCCTGGTGGTCCTGACTGGAGTCAGATTTGTGTTCTACAGCCCCTTCTCCTTCTTCCCCTTCACGATTACCTCCTTACACTTGGTTTAAGAAACTTGCTTGTGTTTCCAAAATAGGCTTATTTTTTAGGCAAAATGTCACCTGAATTGGATTCTGGTAAATGATGGGACTCAGTCAACTTAGCAAAATGGCAGAGGGGAGGAAAAGTCAAACATTCCATCCGAGTCAGAGCCGGACAATAGAAAATCCATAGAGCTGCTGGGAAAACTCCCCTCATGGAAAGAATCTACAGAGTGTAGGAGCCGGAAAGAACCTCCGAGGCTGAACGTTCCCATTCCCCCATTTTAGAGATGAGAGGATGGAGGCCCCCGGAAGCTCAGGGACTTACCTGTGAGTGTCACGCAGTGAGTCAGGCAGAGTGGGTGAGATTTAAATCGGGGCCCTCCGGCTCTCGTTGCCAGCATCTTTCCCAGGCTTCCCTGTCAGCACTGGAACAGCCTTTCAAGGCCATCCGTTCATTGGACAGATTAAAAAACTGGAGACCCAGAGGGGGAACTGGCTACTCAGGCCATTGTCCGGATGCTTCATGCCTGCCTTCCTTCGACCAGCAGTAACTGGGTCTGCCCTTGTTCCCCTCACGTCTGTACTTGCAGTGGAAAAGTGTTTGCGACTTCCAGACTGGGCTGCCTCTGAAAGGCCCGTCATGATGGGCCGTCCCTCCTGTGGTCTGCGCCGTCCCTCAGGACCACTTCTCTGCTGCTGCTTTTCCCTTCTCCCCCAGTGGAACAGGGCCCACCGAGAGTCCGAGTTCAGACAGTTGGCCGGGTGAAAGTCGCTTGCTGGACAAGGGACGGAATGTTTTCTGCCTCTCGGCCCTTCTGTTCGTGTATGGCTCCCGGCAGTCGCCAGCAAGATTCGTGCACCGGGACAGTGTCATTGGGGAAATTCATCTATCCATACTTAAGATCTCATAGCACACGAATAAGTAAATAGATAGACGTGTATTTGTGTTTATGCCCTCCCACAGCTTGGGCCACATGTGGGCCACAATATTCCCCAAAGCAGTCCGAACCAGATTCAAATAAATACAAATAAGGTACATTTTAAAACTAAGTGTATGAGTGACCTGCAGAGATCACTGTGTTTGGGTTAGTGACCCTCACTTCCATTTGGGATCGACGCCTCCTTCCAGCTTTGCTATCCCATGATCCCTCCAGTGGTGGTTTGGGGGTGAGAGTGTGTGTGTGTGCGCGTGCAGCACACATGCGTATGTACATATATACACACAGATATGTGTATGTCTTTAGACTCATGTGTCCAACTTGAGTGATGTCCGACTCTGCGATCCCATTTGGGGCTCTCTTGGCCTGCCATTTCCTCTCTCCACTGGGCCACTTAGCTGTACATGAAAAATGTGGGTATAGTCATAATAAATTACTAAAATTATTAAAAATAAATTTAAAGTAATACAAAATAAAA
Source organism: Sminthopsis crassicaudata (assembly GCF_048593235.1). Classification (NCBI taxonomy): domain Eukaryota; kingdom Metazoa; phylum Chordata; class Mammalia; order Dasyuromorphia; family Dasyuridae; genus Sminthopsis; species Sminthopsis crassicaudata. The sequence goes on along the minus strand of NC_133622.1, from coordinate 223,270,843 downwards.
ATAAATAAAATGAGGGGGAAATACAACTGTGGGCCTATGTGCGTGTTTGCGTGTCCCTCCCAAGCCTTTTGGAGGAAGCATAAGCCACCCAAGCTGCAAGAGAGCTCCGAGAGCTTTGGAGAAGGAGAAGCTGAGGGCTGTTGATGGGCTGAATGAAGACGGGACCCCTTTGGGCATGGCCGGCCCTCTCCCATTGCTCCATGTTGGCAAAGGGAACCATTTTATGACTGATTGAGGGAAAGGGGGGCGGGGCAAAGGTCAGAGCCCTCCTGAGCCAGGTGAGAGCCGAGGCAGGTGAGGGGAGACGCAAAGCAGGAGCTCTGGCGGCGTGAGTCAGGGCTATGGAATGAGCTCCTCTCCCCGAGCAGGGCTGCTAATTAGAAGCTGGAGCCAAGGCGCTGGCATTCTACACACACACTCACACTCTCTCTCTCTCATTTGTTGGGTTTTTGGTGTGTTTTTGTTTTTTTTTTTTTGGTTGTTGCAGTGAAAGCCTCTTTCATTCTTCCCCATTTGAGGCTTAGGGAATGTAGAACATAAATCCTGGGATTCTGGCATCTGTAGGAAAAAAAACAGCATTTATGAGAGTACCCACCTACACATACCCCCCCTCCCCATCCACGAAACCTAAATCCTCCAAAGCAGACACCGGCCCAGTAATGAAAACCAGAGGGCACCGGTGGGAACAGGCCCGATTCCCCGGCAGCCGTCCCCTCCCCCCATTCCCTGGGCACAGAGGCTCAGGTTTGGGGGTGAACCTGGGGCCCATTATCTGCTGGGCTTTCATCTCGCCTCCAGCAAACCCTCAGTTCTGTCATCGGCTGCTCTGACATAACCCGGGCTGTGCCCCCGGCTCCTGGCAGGCCCGCAGGAGTCCTGGACTTCTCGTGGGAACGTGTTCTAAGCAGAGCGGGACGCATAGAAGGTTCTTCTGATGTGGATGGGGGTTCAAGGGGAGAGGGAGGGGCCGGCCTCGAGTGGGGGTCCCTGTGCCCACCTGGACATGCACACACTCCACAAGGAAAAGATGGAGACGTGTTCAGAAGTGGCTCGGGCTGCCCGAGAGATACTGAGTATTCTAGCAAGGGTGGAGGGAAGAAGGATAACTGGGGGTCTGGGGAGCTAGGCTCACGGGCTGCTTCCCAGCCATGAAACACTAAGCATGTCGCATAATCCAGCTCGAGTTCTCCTTTGCCATCTCTAAAATGGAGGGGTTGGACAAGATGGTCTTTGAGCTTCTTTCAGCACGATCTTGTGATCCTAACTCATTTAAATTCCCTGAGCCTCTATTTCCTCATCTGTCAAATGAGAGGTTTGACTAAGATTTCTGAGTTCCAGTCAACTCTAAATTGATTTTCGATTGAGCGGGAACCAGATCTTAGACACCTGAAAGATTGTGTGGAAAGGATCCCCCTGGCAGCCATGGGTTGAACTAAATCTCGGATTCTGAACCGTTTTTTGGTATCATGGGACAATGGGCCCCAATGGGTTCCTTCTCAAAATAATCTTTTTTTTTTTTTTTTTTTTTAAATAATGAAGGGAAATGCTAATTTTCAGTTCAAGGTTAATGAAAATAAAGATGCAATTTATTTTCCTTCCAAGTTCATAGACCTTTAGGAAATCCGAAGTTAAAAACCTCTGAACTAGATGAAATTCTATAGTAAAAAATGAGCAGTCAAATGGAGTCATGCAGAGAACTAGTCAGGAAGACCCCAGTTCAAATATACCCTTAGATACCTCCTAGCTGGGCAAGTCACTTAATTCTTTTTGCCTCAGTTTCCTCATCTGTAAAATGAGCTGGAGAAGAAGACCACTCTGGTATCTTTGCTCAGAAAACTCCAGTGGGCTAACAGCTTTAAAAATGGCTGAACCAAATAGTGGGAAACGGTCACAATGAACGGATTTCATGGGCGAGTTCCCCAAGTCACCGTAAGCCTGAGAGCCTGGGTGGAAACAAGCAGAGATGTCAGAGGAATTGGCATTAAGTTGGTCTGGCAGACCGTTATAAGCGCCCCCAGAGGAAACAGTGTCACCCTTATTGTCCTTTTAAATTATTCTCTTGTCTGAGCCTGGCTGGGACGATAAACCAAAGGAAGCAATAGGCCCTGCCCATGGGGCATATCGTTCAGCAAGACAAGCCAGGCAGAAAACCAGCTGCAAAGGATGATGGGCCAACCTCACCTTGGCTGGAGGTATTTTGGAAGACATCCAAAATTCTTTGGTTTAATTTTTCAAGATGGCGAATCCTTTTCCCACTTTCTCACCAAATCAGCTCCCAGGAGCGTTTTGATGAGGAAGGGCGAGGATGGTCGGTCCAGAGGATCCCGGAAACAGAAAATCAGCTCACATTGAGTATGTCACAGCATGCCTTTAGCATCTGATTAGGGCTCTGATTGTGGCATCAGGGGCATCCCCTCCACCAAGGCAGATCTGACTTTTGAAGCCTCAGCTGATACTTTTCCTGAATTGTGATAGCTCCAAAGCTTGGGGAACGTCATCCCCTAACTTAGCTAATTCAGCACTAAAATATAAGCTAGCCAGCCCCTCACCAGTCTGGGCAGCAAGCCTTCTCAGCTTAGCAGGACCTGCCAGAGGTCGTATTTCTGTGGCCATGGCCTTTGAGGAGCCAGGTTCGACCTTATGAGATCATAAACCTAGAACTGAAAGGGACCTTACAGGTCATCAAGTCCAACATCCTCATCTTTGGAAACTGAGGTTCACAGAGAATTGATTCACCCAGGATAAGAGCTCCGTTTTTAAGGAAACAAGGGATTCTAAAGAGCTAGAGGCAAGGAGGCAGCCTTCCAGGCATAGAGGCTGGCCAGTTCAAAGTTACAAAACCTGGGAGAGGGAATGGAAATCAGGGGGATTCTCTTAGTAGAATTATAAAATCCTTTGAAAATCATCAAATGAAGAGATTCTTGACTTGGGCATCTATGAACTTTTTTTTAAAAATACAAAACTTTCTATATCATTGATTTGCTTTGCAATTCTACTTTATACATTTAAAAACACTATTCTGAACAAGAAGTACATAGGATTCTCCAGACAGTGCTAGAAAGGTGAAGAACCCCTAATTTAATGCAGCTCATTTTTACCCAAAAGAACATGGGGGTCCGGAAAGGTGAGAAATTTCTCTAAGGTCACTCAGCTAATAAATGGCAGACCTGGGACTTGAGCTTGTGATTCCCACCCAGGCCAGTGTTTTTTACTATATCGTACCAGCTACTCGTTTGGGGTTTCTTCTGCATTTCCAGAATGGGTCCATTCCTATTTTGGAGAAGTTACATTTCCGTAGGTGCCGTGGACATCACTAGAACATAGGTGGCTAAGGACTGAATGGTCAAGGGGCCTCAAGTAGGCAGAAAATTTGGAGGGCACCAAAGGCACCTTCCAGGGGCATTGCCCTTGCCCCGGAAGCCAGACCAACCTGGAAATCCGAAGAGTTCAGACATCACTGCCTTTAGTTTTCCCCACCCTTTCTATCTTCATCCCTTATAGGGCCATACTTTTCTTCTCTTTCTGAAATCCTCCACCCTGAAACCATACTTCCACCCTACAATTGCTACCATTTTTTCCAGGAACAGCAAGTCCCTCTGTTTTGGGAGCACTTTCCCTGCCTCCCCCCGCTATGGCTGCTGCTTGGCCCCTGCTCGGCTTTGCCATTCCCTCCACCGCGTGTCCGGCTGCTTCTTTCTCTGCCGGAGTCGCTCCGGACAAATGTTCTTCCTCTTCCTCCATCTCCATCCCAGGCACAAAAGTTGCTAGTTGTCTTTTTCTTCCTTTGGGACAGTGCCCTTGGTACCAGGGAACGGAGGTTCCTTTTCAGAACTGGAAAGGTGATTGAAAACCCCAGGCGAGCTTCCCGTGGCTGAATCATCAATGTTCCCTTCTCTGGAAACACACAGCGGCCGTGTACCTCCTGCAACCGCTCCTTGCAGCTGGGCTTCCACAGCTCTCGCTTAATTGCAGGGGAACAAAAAGTCCTCTGTGGCCTCCCCAAAGGAGGAAGTGCAGATCTTCTACCAGCTTTGTGCGTGGTCTTGGTAGGTAGAGGAGGTGGCGGCTGGTGCATTATGGGGAATTCAAACCGAAGAAGAATCCTCATTTAAAAAAAAAATATATATATATATATTGTGTTCATTGTGCAGAGGTCTAAATGAATTAACTAATTATAGCTAAGTGTCGGGTTTCCAGCAAGAGGGGGTATTCCCTTCTGGGGATTCTAATTCCATTGCAACCTCTCTATTAATTTATAAGATGGGAATACAACCATTGTTTGCAGCCATTAACTCGGGGCAGGATCCTGTGTCTTCTGTCATCGATGGGACCATTCTAGATGGAGGAATCGGGCAGGACAGTTGTGCAAACGGGCCATTGGCTTACACCACTGGCTTCTTGTGTGCCACAGGTTCTATATCCTGGAGAGATGGAATTGGTGCAAATGAGATCCGCTTTTAAATGTAGGGGAAGTGTTGCCATTTAGTGAAGGGGGGGTTCAAACTGGAAAGAACTTTTTGGATCCTTTAGAACAAAGCTTCTTAAGCTGTGGTTGAAACTCCAAATGGGTTTTCATAACTGAATGTGGGGGGAGGTCCCAAAATTCGGATTTATTATCTATAAGTGTTTGGTTTGTATATTTTATATATCTATAGATTCTCACATAAAAGGGATTGTGAGAGGGGAAAAAGTTTAATCTAGTCCAAGGAAAAAGCCATCTTTATTTTTACTAATTTCTAAAATTTAGCATTTCCTTTAATTATGCCTTTTAAAAATACTGTTATTTTATGAAGGGGTCCATGCTTTTACCACATTGCCAAAGGCATCCGTGACCCAGAAAACTCCAGAATTATTCTTCTCTGATCCTACCCCTTTATTTTGCAAATCCAGAGAGGATTGAGAATCTTGTCCTGATCACCTACATAGTCAACCCAAATTCTCTGTCCACTGTTCTTTCCCAGGCCCCACAAGTGACTGTATAAAGAAACAGATCTTTGCCCTCTCTTGTCTCTGCTGTAAAACCAACCACCTCCCCACAATGAGTTTTGTTTCCACACCACGCTCTAGTTTTGCTTCTAAACATTGCAAATGTCACACAATTAACTTTCAGTCTATCTCTCTGTCTCTGTGTATCTTTCTTTGTCCCTTTCTCTTTTTGTGTCTCCTTTCTCCATCTCTCATTCTATCTCCCCTTTCTCCCTCCCCCCCCCTCTATATATATATAAAGAGAGGGGGGGGAGGACAGACAGAGGCACAGATATACACATTTATATACATATAATCTACGAGGGACAAACCTCTGACAAAGCAGATATAAATGTTTAGAAAATTGTCAGTACCTTCCTAGCTGTGTGACTTTTAGGTAAATCATTTAGCACCTCTGGACCGCAGATGCCTCCTCTGACAAGTGAGGGGTTAGAAAGAACTAAGTGACCTTTTTAGAATCTGACTCATTGCAGGGACCTTGATCTGCTGATTGAGACCTCAAACCCTCTCGGCCATAACTGAACTTTCAAATATCCATCTCGGGCTGGAAAAAAGAAAAAAACATTTTTGGTGATTTTCCTTTCCCCCGAGCCACTTCTTTATCTGCTCAAAAATGAGACGGAGGGAGTGTGATGAGATGATCCTTATAATTTTAGGAGTACTTAAAATGAGGAGGCAGCATGGTACCATGGAGAGAGATGATGCATTTGGAGTATCTGGGTTTGCATCTTGAAAAAGAAACTGCTCCTCCAGGAGCTCCAGAAACCTACTGGCCAGAAACTTTATTAATCCCTCAGCAGTTTGGAATTCAGATCTCAACCTGAAGAAGACAACTCTCTCAGGTGTGGATGTGGGTGAGTTTCCAGGCAGGGATGCTGGGAAGTAACTTTACCTGGAGATTTTGCCGCCATCCCTTCAAGCCAGGAAAGTGCCGGGGGAGCTCGAGATGTCCTCCTCGGAGACCCCTGATTGAATTACGCCTGGCGTCCGATTGGAGCCCATGTTTTATTCACGAGGCCATAATGCCAGACAGAATGCAGGTACTGGCAGGCGAGGTTCAGATGGATTATTGGACTCAGAAAATGCTCATTATTTATCCCTCGGCCTTCTCCTTGTTCCGCTTGATTACCCCATCCCCCCTTTCTTTGGTTTCCCTTATTCCTGGGGGATTTGGCTCCTGGAAGCCTCAAAGCACCAAGCAGATTGCTATTGTGCCTCTTTTCCTGGGGAGGCGAGGATGGGGGAAGATTGGGTTTACAAGGAAACTCCAGCATCCAGAATATTGGGATGACATGGGAACTTTAAGAAGAAATATCCATGTGGGGAAAAATACATGAGGTAGTCCCCGGTTCCCAAGGTGAAACTTGCCTTGGTTCATGGCTATAAAAAAATGATCTTGGAACCCGGCTGGTTCAGAACAGCTTGATTGGTTACATTTGGTGCAGGTCACCAAACATAACCGGGACGTGGCCCCTGCACCAAATTCTCACTGCCGAGACTGAAGAACCCCAGATCTCTGCTGACCAAAGCACCGTAAGGTGCCGGCCTGAATAGAGGAGTTCATATCTGGGGGGGCGGGAGTGTGGTGGGATGGAAACCGCGTTGGGCAAAGTCCAAACCCACGTCCCGGTTACAGTTCTGTCGTTGTCTAGGTGGTCTTCGGTCACCCGTTTCCCTTTGGACCTCTTAATCTGTACAGATGCGAGGGTTGCATTATGTTACCTCTAAGATCAGCTCAGTTCAAGAACCAAAATTAAGCACTTACTGTTTTCCAGACATAGACAAAGAAAAATCAATTACTTCCTTCAAGTTGATCATACTCTGCTGATCCTGTGATTGAGTTTCTAATCACATTTCTCTCTCTTTTTCCTTTTTTCTTTTCTTCCTTCCTTTCCCTCCATCCCTTCCTCCTCCTCCTTTCTTTCTACCTTCCTTCCTCAAAGTTAAGTGCTTTGCCCAAGGTTGCCCAGTTATTAAGTGTCGAGGGCTCTTCCTGACCCCAGGACCAGTATTCTACTACTGAACCACCTCGCTGCCCCCAACCTTATTTCTCCGGAGATAGAGGGATGAAGTTGAAGGAAGTTTAGTCTGGAGTCATTTCCTTCAATACTTCCTAGCTGTATGTCTGACCCTTTGACATCTGGAGCCTCAATTTGCTCATTTAAAAAAAAAAAAAATGAAAGTGGTGCTGGTGAGCAAATGTTTGGGTTTTTCTGTCTCCTCCCTTCCCCTCCCCTTCTGTGCTGTGAAGTTGCCACACCTCACTCAGTTGGAGCTGGAGACACTGACTCTCCCATCCTTGTTCCTGCTGAACTTGTGACTCATGGTCATTCCCCTGCATTCGGGGGTCAGAAAAGCAGCCTCATGAATTGAGTGTGGGAAGGAAAAGGGACACTCACAGAGGCTGCAAGAGAACTTCGAGTCTCTTCTTCTATAGACGAGAATCCTGAGGTTCCAGGATGGCCCAGTGATCTATCCAAGGTCACCCGGCTAGTAAGTGGGGAGCAGCCAGAACTAGTGAGCGCCTATCTGCTAACCTGACGTGTCTTCACTGATGGGGGAGACCTGGAAAGCCCCCAATTAAACAAGCGTTCGACGATGGCCCTTTGGGGAGCTCTGGGATCTTAGAAACCTTTTTACTTGCTCTGGACATGAGATCACTTGAGCAGTAAAAGCTTGTCCCACCAGTATGCAAGTGCTGGCTCTATTAAGCTGTATTAGGACTTATCTTTGAAGCACATTATGGTCATGGGAAGATGAATCCTTGTCCCTGCCTTAGGGAGGGCAGCACCAGCCCTGTGGAGCGGGATGATAAAGGCATTCAGAGTGGGCTTGGCTGTAAGTTTCAGCCAGGAGAGCCACTGCTCTTATCTTCCCTGGGATTAAAATCCTCCTTCATGGGATTAAAATGTTTAGTGCAGTGCCTGGCTCACACATGCACAGAGACAGGGCAAGAGACAGACAGAGAGAAGGGAAGGAACGAAGAAACGAAGAAAGGAAGGAGAAAGAAAGGAGGAGAGAGAGAAAAAAAGAAAGGAGAGGAAAAAAAGAAAAGGAAAGATGGAAAGAGGCAAAAAAGAGAGGAAGGAAGGAAAGACAGAAAAAAAGGATGAAAGGGAGGAAAGAGAAAGAAAGGAGGAAAAGAAGGAAAGAGAAAAAGAAAAGGAAAGAAAGCTGGAAAGAGACAGAAAAAGAGGAAGGAAGGGAAGGGAAGGAGAAAAAAGCACATTTCAGTCTATATTCAGACATTAGTTCTTTCTCTGGAAGTGATAGCATTTTTCATCATGAGCCCTTTGGCTCATTGTGCAGAATGATGTCCTGCTTCTGCTTCCCTCACTCAGCATCAGCTCATGCAAGTCTTTCTGGGTTCTTCTGAAATCATTGTTTATCATTCCTGTTAACACAATAATATTCTATTATAGTCTTTAGCATCTTTCTTTGGTTAAGTGACTTGTTTGAGATCATACAGCTATTGAGTCTAGAGTCCAGATTTGTCCTGGGGCTTCCTGACGGCAGATCGAGCAGCACTCCATCCATTGCATCACCTCTTTGCTTCTATGTGCCTGAGTCATAGAGTACCAGCATAAGCTCCTCAAAGAATTCATAGAATGACCATTGGAGATAGAAATGCTGAATCTTATGCAATTGTAAATAAATGGAGAGTGAGGATGGATTACTCTACTTGCAATGTTTAACACTATTCTACATATCACATAGTCTGGAACCAATACTGGGATGAGCATATTTCTAAGCTTTTAGAGATATATTTTACTGATGGCTCCCTTGTATATTAGTCATTTTGTGATTCAACCCCCACACTGCCGGAAGAATGGAATCTTCCTTATTATGCAAGCAAAACAATTAGACAAAATCAACAAATATAGCGACTTCGGCTGACGGGGTATATAGCGTTCTACGCCCATAGTCCTCCACCTCATTGCCAAGAGGAGGACAGCACATTAGTCTCTGGAGAAACTGAAAGTACATATGCTCTCTGGACCCGATATTGATTTTATTTTAAAAAACAACTTACTTAAGAGTTTGACTTCCCTCTGCTAATGTTTTCACTGGTGGTGTAATTGTACATGCTGATTTTCAGGTTCTGCCTTTTCACTCTGCTTCTGTTCCCTCCCCCACGTCTCTGAATTTCTCATTTCTCTTGTCCTGTGCCACAAACCTCCTCTTGTACAGTTATGGGTCGTAGTTTGGCCCCTCCCCAATGAAAGGAGAATATTTCCTGTGGATAAATTCTGCATTTTGATGAAGCACAGATTCATTTAAGAAGAAATTTTGGAGCTCAGTGGATCCCCGTTGGTCTGGAGAGCATTGAGACAAGCAGTCAGTCAATATAAACATCCATACAGAGTACCAGTGCTGTAAACGCTGGAGGCTCTGCCCTCTCTCTGAACCGCCAGGATGGAAAAACACATGAGAAAAGCCAGTTCTAGCCCTTGGGGAGGCAAGGACCCCATTCCTTCCTTCTGCCTTCACAAAGTTTTGTTCCTGAAAAAAATAAGCCGTAGGAGATTTGTTTATTTTGGGGAGAGGGGGCAAAAGCCTTGAGCTTTTTGTTTTTAAACCTGACACCCGCCCTGTTTTTCCTCCTCTCGTTTTCCAAGTGTCACGGTGCGCAGGTTACCCACACAGTGCCCCCTTGCTGATTTTCCTCCCTCCTTCCCCCAAACAGACCCCCTATCCCTCGGGGTCAGGATTTGCAGCCACCTTTACACACACACACACACACACACACACACACACACACACACACACACACATTTGCCTCAGTATAAATCCATAAGTAGATATGCTATTACAGCATAAGTGCAGAAAATTCTATGACAAATCCATTTTTGTTTCTGTAGTAGAAACCCTAGGCCAAAATATGACAATATTCCTTTCTTCCCTCTCTCAGGAGGGAGAAAAGGAACTTTCTTAGAGGTCCTAGAATAGGTGAATTTCACGGGGGATCGGACAAGTTTTAAGTTGTTGGATTTATTTTTGTTTTCTTTCCCTCGGGTTATTGATTGAACTTTCTACATTCAACTGTAACCATTGGTTTATTTTCAGAGGGTGTTTAATTAACCTTACCTTTTCCATTCGGCCATTTCATGTTTGATTTGCGTCTGCACCATTTCTTAGTAGATTATAAACTGGAAAAGGTCATCACCATCAGGGGAGAGGCTCCGCTTAGTTTTCCCAAAATAATAGATCTCTAATGGGTGTGTTGGCTTGGAGAGCCAAGTTTTCCTGGCAAATCTTTAACAACCACTTCTGGGTGGGGGAGGAGGGAAGGGGATGTTCACAGGACACACTTTGAAGTTTAATTTTCACCATTAGCAATTTTTCCATCGTTTCTTATGACTAGACAATCAACAAAATCAAACCCTGCTTTGTAGCATCTCCCAAGGAATCCGTGCTCATTCGGAGAATGCAATTAGTGATTTGTTATTGATAGTTCCAAAACACCCTTGGGTGGGGGGCGTATGGATGTTAAGAAAGATTTATTCTCCATTTATCAGACGTGATACCATTCTCTTCCAAATAATAGATGCCCAACAGATAGAGTGTAGGGCAAGATGACTTTTATGGAAGCTACTCTTTGCTCCATCCCCAAGACTGCTGTCCAATGGGTGTTTTTCCCCACCTTGTGAGTGGCTTAGCGGGGATGCCTTTTTTCCTTTTCCCCAGGAAAGTGACTCTCACGAGTCATGAGCTCTTCCTCTACCCACAACTTGGCCTTTCTGCTAATCATTTATTAAGGCCCTTCTGTGTGCAGGACACTGTGCTAGGACCAGATAGTTGTTGGCCATGACTCTTCATGCACACCAGCGGTATCCATGGGGTTTTCTTGGCGGAGATGCTGGAGTGGTTTGCCATTTCCTTCTCTGGTAGAGATGGGTAAGCAGAAGTTAAGTGACTTGCTTAGGTTCACCCAGCTGGTACATGTCTGAGGTCACATTTGATCTTGGGTCTCCCTGGCTCCAAGTGTGACAGTCTGGCCACTGAGCCACCGAGCTGCCTCCAGGAGCAGGGAGTTCAGACACAGAAAGAAAACAGTCCCTGTCCTCCAAGCATTGGAGTTTATGTTCTGAGAGAGAGACAAAATAAGTATATACAGGATATCACACTTAATTAATATTTGGGGTAGAATTTGAACTCGTCTCCCTGACTTCCATGCCAGGACTCTAACCATGATACTACCTAGTAAAAATGAACAGTGCGACGAGAGCGGGGTGGAACTGCTCAGAGAAGTTGCAGAAAGCCAGATTTAGACTTGAAGTCAAGAAAAAAGTTCCCAACAGTTCGAGCTGTCCACAGCCGGACCAGAGGGCCTCCAGGTGTGGCTACCTCCTCTCCTCAGAGCTCTTCCAGCAGAGACTAAATGAGCATTTGTTTGTGACTTACGGTTGGGATTCTTTGGGGGCTGCAATAGATGGCCCCTGAGAAATCTTCCAACGCGAACGTTCTGTGATTGTGTATGGGAAGACTTCGGGGAGAGAACAGGAATTCCTGAGATTAGGAAGGCCTCTCCACGGTAAGCCTGCCCTCAGAGGTGCAGAAATAAAGGAGGTTTTCCAGAGATGGAAAGGAGGAGGAAGTGGCGTTTGACGAAGGGAAGCCCTGGTTGCCAACCTTGAGCAGTGGGGAAAAGCTTGTTTGCTTTTAACTCCTCGGATGCAAGAAGAGTGACGTTGGTTAACATCATGGTTCATTTGGTTACAGAACTCTTAAGCACTGAGTGAGGGAGTCAGGAGAGAGAGATGGCAGGGAAGGTCAGAGGGTAAAGGAAAATGGAAGAAATTTGGGGGGAACCAAGGAGATCAAGCCTCTTTTCATTCTGTCAGGTGGCCAACAAAATAAGCGTTTGTCCTATGTGTAATTTCATTTTTAATAGCGTAGAAGGAAAAAAATATTTCTAACTTCAACAATTCCAAAAAGAACCTGTTGTCATCACGGCCTGGGGCATTGAAGTTCAGAGGCACGAACTTTGGAAAGGCTGGGTTAAGCAAAGCATTTAATTTGCTGGGCTCGGGGAGGAAGATGGGGATCGGCGCACTGTCCACAGGCCAGGAAGACGGGCTGAAGCTTTTCCCAGGCGCGCTCTTTCCAGTTTCTCTCTCCTTGAGGGGACTGCCTTGGGCCTGGAGTCCTCCTTCCCCAGGCAAGGCCCAAGGCTCCAGCACTCCAGCTGGGTAGAGAGAGGCCACGTATCCACTTGAGCAATGCTTTCGGAGCTCTTGAGGGGAGCAGCAGCCTGGCTCGGGAAGGAGCTCCGGGCTTGCACATGACTCCCGGCTGTGGCCAGGGTTCAGGGAGGAGGTGTTAACCAGTTGGACCCAAAGACTCATGGGAGGGATTTGGACGCTTTGGGTGGGAGGTGATGGTGAAGACAAAGCTGGGGAAAATGCCAAATGTGATGGAAAGGCAGGTGACCTGGTGTTCACTAACGGGCCTGCCAGGGTTCAAGCTCCAAACGAACCGGGACGTGTCCTTAGGAGCCAGGGCATTTGGCTTTTTGGTGAAAGAGCCTTGCTGTCATCTGGGAGGAATGCTGAGAAGATAACCAAGGGCCGGGCCTCCTTCGGGTGGGGAGTGGAGGAGGAGCCAGCACCAAGGAGCGAGTTTTCCATCCTCTGCACCTGCGCCAGATTCCCAGTGGTTCACATGAGATAATGGACATAAAAGGCCTTTGTGAACCACCCTGCACTGTGTAGGTGAGGTAGATTAGGACTGTAGGAGCCATTATCTTGAAGAATGTCTCTTCATTTTCATGGTCACTCAGCTAATTTTTGACAAGATCAGGAATAAAAATGTCTCCTTCCTCCCTCCAGGCTCTTTGACCCCACAGAGTGTAACCTTCCCTCCTTCTCCTAAGGCAGCTGAGAACCGGGTAGGCCTTGGGTGGGTGGGCAACTGGCCCTCCAGGAGAGCCTAAAAAAATTCATTGTGATTCCCTCATTATACAGTTTTGGAAACATTTCCAGAGAAATTAAGCAACTTAGTCATGCAATTAATTCCTTTCAACTTTAAGTACCTACTAAGTGCAAGGAACCTTGCAAGCAAAGCCCAGAATTGAGACTGGCCCTGTCATCAGGTGGGTGGGATAAAAATGTTTGCATGTAAGTATGTATAAAGTAACACAGAGTGATTTCCAGAGAGGAGGCGGCTTTGGAAGGAGAAATTAGTAAGAAATCAGGAAAGCTTTTCACGCAGGAGGAGGACGCTGATTTGAACCCAGGTGTCTTGATTCCAGATCCAGGGCTTGCTACGCTAGGCTACTGCCCACTTCTTGAAGTTAACGTGAGATCCTCTGAAGTTGTAGCTTGAGGGAAAGAGGGACACTCTGGCCCACTTGTCTATGATAAGAAAGACCTGCGTCCGTCTTGTTGTGTCATCTTGGGTAAAAGCCACTTGATTTGTTGGTGTCCTACAGTGAGGGTGGGGAGGGAGACAACACGTGGGACCAGTGTGGGTTTGGTGTTGGCTGAAAACACCCAGGAAGCTAATGGAGGATGGAGCATCGGACAGAGCGTTTAGGGACAACGGGAGATCTGGAGCCCTCCGGGCATTTCTCATTCTAGAGATTCAAAGTGGACAGAGGGGCAGCTAGGTGGCGCGGTGGATAGAGCCCCTCAAGTCAGGAGGACCCGAGTCCAAATCTGGCCTCAGACACTCAACACTTCCTGGCTGTGTGACCCTGGGCAAGTCACTTAACCCCAATTATCTCAGGGGGAAAAAGCGGATAAAGCACAAGACCTGGAGTTCAAATCTGGCTTCAGATGCTTGCTAGCCACTTAACCTCTGTTTCCCTCAGTTTCCTCCTCTGTAAGATAGAGATGGTGAGCTTGTGAAGTGCCCAGTAGAAGCTTTATAAATGCTGTTTTATAAATGGATAATAGATCTTCTCATGAAGTGCGTTCCTTAAGGTCACAAAGGCAGTAAGAGGCAGAGCCGGAATTTGACCCCAAATCTGGCAACTGTTCCTCGTCACTCATTGCTTCATCAGCAGAGCAAATGTTTTCATTTATAGGCAAACTTTGGTCCAGACACAGAGAAAGCGATGTGCTCAGTCACTGAAGCTGGACACCCTAGGGTTGGGAGTAGAAAAGGGGTTTAGAGATCATCGAGTCCATTTTTCAGTGGAGGAAACAGACTGTGTGCTTTGTTCGGGGGACAGAGCTCATCAGGAGATTTGGCCTTGGTGCTCTGGCCACTCAGCAGCACTGCCTCCACCGCAGTGTTTTCTGTGACAGGCGGTGGGGAAGCAGCTGCGGCTGAGAGCGGGATCAGTGGGGTATGTCCCCTTTGGGAAGAGAGATGGCAAAAGAAAGCTTTCTCTTTCAGCTTTGAAGTGAAAACCCATTTTTCCTCTGAGTTGACTCGGTCTTAACAGCAGTCACTGAATTTGGGGCAGCCCGCTGCCGGACCCGACTAGCTTCTGGCTGCCATGTTTGAGTGCGCAGGGGGAAGGGGCCGTCCCGAATGATGGATCTTGGTCATCGTCCTTCTCTAGCTGCCCCCTTCCCTGCCAACGGGCCCATCGCCCCCCTCCCAAGGGGCGGCCTATAGAGAGGGAGCTGACTTCTGTGAGCAGGCTCTAGACAGTGGCCCAGGACCGGTCCTAAATCACAGCGGATCGGGGCTCCGCTGGAGGAAGCCCTGTCTCCCCTCCTGAGGTCACATGCTCCTGTGGCTGTAAACAAGGGACGGTTCTTCCCCCTACACACACACACACACACACACACACACACACACACACACACACACATACACACACATACACACACATACACACACATACACACACATTCACACACACATACACACACACATACACACACACATACACACACACATACACACATACACACATACACACACATACATACACATTCACACACACATACACACACATACACACACATTCACACACACATTCACACACACATACACACACATACACACACATACACACACATACACACACATTCACACACATTCACACACACATTCACACACACATTCACACACACATACACACACATACACACATTCACACACATTCACACACATACACACACATACACACACATACACACACACAGACACACACACAGACACACACAGACACACACAGACACACACATACACACACACAGACACACACATACACACACACAGACACACACATACACACACACAGACACAGACACACACACATACACACACATACACACATACACACACACAGACACACACACAGACACACACACATACACACACACACTCTGTCTCTCTCTCTCTCCCCCTTCCCTTTTCTTCTTCCCTCCCCCCCCCCCACCCCCCCCCCCTGTCTCTCTCTCCTTTTCCCCCCTCCCCCTCTCCTTTCCCTCTCCCTCAAGAACTTCAATGAAACCCAGAGCATCAAGCCAGCCAGCTGGGGCAGGAGCCCCCTGGAAGAGAGCCATGTGTCACATGTGCCCCCAGGACCTTGTGACCACAGATGCCCCCTGTTTTGCCATCTTCACATAAACGATCAAAACTTAATTTTGGAAATGGAAAGGGGGGTGGGGAAATGATTCCTTTAACCCGAGGAAAGCCTTGATTCTGGGGGACACGTTTCCCGCCTCCTCACCCCAGCCCATGTCCATGGCTAGAAACACATGACATTCTTCCCGGTGTCTCGAATTGTTTAAATCTTTCTTTCCAAAAGGTGCCAGGAGGAGTAGACGGTTCCTCCTGTTTGAAAGGCTGGCAGATCCAAAGTTTCAGGCCCCGCGGTTCTGACATGGAAGGGGGAAGGCTCTGTTTGTCTGGTTCCGGGACGTCCCCTCTCGCAGCCATATTGAGCTTTAGGCGTTTCTGCAGCCCTTGGGCGGGTCCCATCCCAGGCTGTAAGTCATTGATCCTCAGGCCTTTCTTCATGCTTAAGGGGCAGGGAGTCCCCCATGCAGCCCTTCGCCGTCACCCAGCAGCCTCCGCCGGCCCAGGCTGCAGGGTGTCTGGCTTCCCTGGCAGCAGAACTTCGTCCTCCTTCCCACACCCTGCCAGGTGCCCTTTGCCCTTGGGCTTTTTGGACAAGGAGAGAAGTTTGGAGGATCCCCTTCCCTGAGAAGAGGCAGCAGACTACAGTGAGAACACACCCCGAGTAAGACATCATTGACATTGAGAAAGAAGTGTGAACAGAAGTCCTAGCTCTGCCCTCCGCCATCTCGTGTGACTCAATGTCCCTCGTTTCCCCTCTGAACCTCGGTTTCTTTATCTGTGATAGTGGATTGCATTTGACCTCTAAGCTCAATTTCATTCTTACACACCTAGCTGTTGTGCCCGCTCTGGGCAGCAGGTGGTGCTTGCTTAGAGCACCAGGCCTGCAGCGGGAAAAGAACTCAGGAACAAAATGGCACGCCACCCAAAATGGAGTCCTGAAGAGTTGAATACGGCTTTGTGTGACAAAGCATTTGTCTCTTATTTTCTCCACGTTCTTTAATATTGAGCGGGTGACATCAGTATTGCTCGGAGCGCAGGGAATCCTCCCACCGGATGCCACTGGGGGATGGTCTGGGGGGAAGGATGATAATAAAGGACATTTACCTTGAGGCCCAACGGGTACAGTTCTGACCACCGAATGGACGGCGGCTTGCCAGGGTCACACAGCTGACTAAAAGTCTTCAATAGACCAAGTCTTGCTGACTCCGAGTCTGGTGTTCTCCCCACTCTCCCAGGCTGCCTCAGTGGGCTCTGGAATAGAGAGAAGTGCCGTCTGCTGGGGCTCTGGGGCTGTTTGAAGTGGATTTCATTCCTGATTATCTGGCATGCCTTTTCTTCTCTCCCTTTCCATTTTTATCCCCCTCCCTCATTGGGAGGTATTGATCCACTTTAATTTGCACTAAAAACTGATTTTTCTACCAGTAGCAATAGATAGACAGCTGCAAAGACTTTGGACTTTAATTTTCAGTGAAATTTCAGTGAAATCAATTTATAAAAAAAGCACAAAAAAGAATTCTTTGTTGGAGCCAAATGGCCAGTTTTAACCTGGACCTCCTGATCTTCCTCATGCTTCCTTTTTCTGAACATGGTATAGATATCGTGAAGCCCGGGGACAAAGGTCCGATTCAGGGGCAGCTCAGAGTCCTTGTAAATGTTCAACTCAAAGTCAAGAGCATAGAATTTCCTGCAGTTGGCTGGTGTCTTAGGTGCCTTTATCAGAAACTTCTCAGGAGACATGATTCCCAGGCTGATGGTCAAGAGGAGTGATGTTTTCAGTATCACACAAGCTGAGTTCGAATCTTACCTCCTGCTGATTCTTGTATAAGCTTGGGCAAGTATGACCTCACCTCCCTGGGCCTCTGCTTCCTTATCTGTGACTTCAGATCTCCTGCATTACATCACCTCCAAGATCCCCTTTCCAGTTCTGCCTCCAGATCCATGGTCCTGCGGTCCTTGCCCAGTCGGAGTGAAGTATGGGGCAGCTTAATGTGGGCATAAAGGAAGTAGGGTTACCTTGAGATGAGGCAGGGTGGTCTAGTGGGGAAGGTCCGGACCCGAGTTAATGGAATAGCTTCCTCCTGATGATCACACATCAGCCTCTTTCCTTCCCTTCAAGGCGGGCGTTATGGTACACGGGCCACCTCGTGGAGTTGCACAAATGTCAGCGACTATTTCTCCCTCTTCTTTCCCCATTTTAGCTGGGGGCCGAGGACCCCATCGTCCAACAGCAAGTTCTGGCCGCATGCTAAGAATGTGCAGGGGCTCCATCTCTTTGTGTTGCTGATGAAACAGCCGTCTATCTCCTGCCTCCCCAGCCAGCCAGCCCGGGCCTGTCTTCCATTTTCCCAGCAAGAGCTCTCAAAGGTCACAGGAGCACAGCTGGATTGCTCCCTTATCTCCTAAGAGTCTAGAGCTGTTTATTCATTTAACGACTGGGTGAGATTTCAAAACAAAAACAACTCCTGCCTTTGGAGGCCCCTTACTATGGAAAGGGTCAGCAGCCTTCTTTGGGAGGGAGGGGAAAGGGGCTTGAGCCAAATGGGCCGCTGAACATTCTGATAATTGGGAGCCCCTAACTTCCAATGGTCTGGAGAGCAACTGACCACGTGAGGTATCGCCAGCTCGCTCGGAGTTTTGCCGGCCTGTTTCCTTGTGCTCTGGTCTTGCTGTCTCTGCGGCTTAAAGGGATGGGGGTTCCAGAGGGCTTTTCAAAGGACACACGGGCTGGAGTCCTACGGCCTACCCGTTTGAGTCGGGACACGTTCGGGACATGGAATGCTGGTGCTGTGTTAGGAGGTCAAGGCTGATCTCTTAGTGTCATGGAGTGGGCAAAGCTAAGCTAGGCTTTAGGAAGCCTTCCTTCAGAGAATGCTGCTGTCTTTGGCTTAAGGAGTCACCTTGCCACCTCGCTTTCCCCACTGGGCTTAGCGATGCCCTAAATGAGAAGTCAAGAATTTGGAGGAGAAAGGGCAGGCTCTGTGGGGAGAAGAACTGGATGGAGGATAATGGCATATGTGCAAATAGGTGGTGTTCTCCACATTCTTCATTGTTGACTTAGTCTTATCCCTGTTGGCACTCAGGCTGTATTCCCAGCAGCCTTCAGACTTTCCTGGGTCCCCCGTGGGGAGAACTTACATTTCTTAACCTGTAAAGGAGGAATAATTATATTTGCTCTGTGTGTGGAGGTGCTTAATAAATGATTGTGGAAGGGACTCCTTACCTGCCTCTGCCTCCAGCTCCCTGAGAGCACCAGGAAGCAAAGATGTGGGGGATGGGCAGGGCAGTGAGAGAGGGGAAAGGGGAATCTGATCCTCGGCTCCCCAGGGCTCCGAAACCTTTGTAAGAGGACCCAGTCGTGTCTGAGCGGCTTTCTAACTGAGCCTTAGCCAAGGGCAGGAGAGGGTTCTCTTGAGATTTGGCTGTGATAGAGAGACACAGACAGAGACAGAGACACAGAGAGAGAGAAAGAGACAGAGGGGAGAGACACAGAGAAAGAGACAGAGACAGAGAGACAGAGACACAGAGAGACAGAGAGACACAGAGGGAGGGAGGGAGGGAGGGAGAGAGATCTCAATCTTGCTTTGCTAAATTACAAAGATCCAGAGGAAGGCAAAAATAGTTCCTTTCTTCTAGGAGGAGACAACAAACTGGGGGGGGGGGGTGTTTATATGTACACATACCTGCCACAAATACATATATATCCTCTAGCTAAGTGGCCCAATGGATAGAACTTTGGGCCTGGAATCAGGAAAACTCGAGTTCAGATTCATCCAAATGACTCTGGGCGACACTTTGTCCTGTTTGCCTCAGTTTCCTCATCTGTAAAATGAGCCGGAGAAAGAAGTGGTAAACTGGCCCAGTGTCTTCACCAAGAATACCTTAAATGGGGCCAAGAAGAGCTGGATAGGACTGAAATGACTGATCAACAGCAGATCAGGAAGTTTCGTGATCCCTGGCTCCAGTATAGGAGACACAGGTTGAAGGAAGCTTGGGGGGGGAGCTGGGGAGGCTTAACTTTCTAGTTGGAAATGTCATCTCAACCTCTCCGGGTCTCAGTTTCTCCATCTGTAAAATGAGCACACTTACACATTCACTACTCGGTAAAGGACCGGGCACAGTCCCTGGTACAGTCAAACAGAGTGACTCCTTACTCTGAAGGGTGTATCGAGATGTGGGCTCTTATTATCTAGAGGATTTCTGAGTCAGTAGTGGGAGAAATAAATAGATCAAGCCAAAATCTGGGTTAAAGTGTTTTTCCCCCTTTTGCTTCCAAGCTTCTCTGGAATGAGCCTTCAGTGTTTGTTTATTTTGTATAGAAATTCCCCAACTAGATGTGTCCTATGTGTCCACCGAGTGTCAGATGCACTGCTAAGGCCCGGCTTCTCTGGGAGGGCGTCCCTCCGGCGGGGGCCCGTCCGCCCTCAGGGGCGCGTCCAGCTCACAAAGGCGGCCATTTGGAGCTCGGCCTCAGGTATCCAGACACACTTTGCAGGGACGGTCCTGATTTCACTGAGACCTGCCAGAATGATTCGGGATTGAAAACATGGGAAGTCTGGAATCCCTCCTTAACCTTCAGCTAACGTAATCTCTGTGTCACTGTTTGTCTCTACATGTCTGTGTCTCTCTCTGTCTCTGTCTCTCTCTCACACATACACACGCGCACATGCTGTCACATACTCTCTGTGTCTGTCTGTGTCTCTCTCTCTCTCTCTCACTCACACACCCACCATATTCTCCTCCAGTAGTCTCACTCACAACAAGGTAGCAGAGACTCAGAGTTCCCCCCTCCTGGCAGTAGTAAAATAGTGAAACAGGACACCCAGGAAAGGGAAATGTTTCCCCAAAGGAGTGAGTAATGAGTGGTGGAAGCTCTGTTCAGGAGTTGTTCAGGACTGTGGGGCTGGATCCCTCTGAATCATCCCCCCTGGGCCACGGCTCACGCTGAGTTCCAGGAAGCCTGGCCCTGCCCCAGCTGATGCCATACGTTGAAAAGTCCAAAGGAGCGAGCCCTGCCCCACGGGCCCCAGGGGAAGAATCCCGTGAAAGCTGCTTGGAAGTGCGTGAGGGAAGACGGGTAGCCGGGCTGACCTCCCCCCGCCGACAGTGGTGCCCCTGGGAGGCTGCCTTGGATGACGATGCTCGGGCTTAGAGCCAGGAGGAGCCTGCCTCCATTCTCACCTTTCAGAAGGTGTCGGAGTGAGAGCTGAAAGCGGCTTTAGAGATCATCCAATCCAGCCCTTCCGTTTTTTTCCTGAGATAATTGGGGTTAAGTGACTCGCCCAGGGTCACCCAGCCAGGAAGTTTAAGGGTCTGAGGCCAGATTTGAACTCGGGTCCTCCTGACTTCAGGGCCGGTGCTCTGTCCACTGCACCAACAACCCTTCCATTTTACAGATGAAAAAACTGAGGTAGATAAGAGCGAGGTGATTTCCCCAACTTACTTGGCAGAATGGAGAGAGTTCAGTGGCCCTGAAATCAGAGAACCTGGGTTTAAATCCTAATGTTTACCTAGGTATGTCCCTTACTCCCTATGAGCCTCAGTTTCCACATCTGTAAATTGGAGTAATAACTGGGGATGGCACTAGTAGTGACACTTACCTGGAGGCACTTCTGCAGGGAACTCATGCGACCATTTATTAAAGTGATTATAAAGCAGCCCACCCAAAATGGGAGCTGCACCTTGCAGTAAGTCCAGCAGGCCGCGGACTAAGCTCTGAGATCCAAATAACGGCTGAGGGGGTCTCCTCCCTGCAGGACTTCACAGCCTACTGTCCTTCTCTCCCTCCTCATTTGTTGTTATGTGTGTGTGTACATACACGTACACGTACGTACATCATACACACACAGAATGATGTCATTTTTGGTCTTTCTCAAGTCTGAAAGACAGCGGGGCGATCCCTGGGAGAACAGCAGAGCCCTGGGTGGGCCTTTGGCTTCTGCCCGAATCTGGGCTACTTTCGTGGGGCCCTGGCCCGCGCGCCCACCCCCAGGGGCCTGTGCCATTGCAGTGGGGTCTGCTCTCCCACCCACCCCCGTAGGCGGCCCGGGGCCCAAGGAAGTTGGGTAACAGGGAGAAGCAGCCTCTGCATTCCTTCCCCATCGGCTAATAAACAGCGAGGCTGGCCCGGCTCCCCGGAGCAGAGTTCTCTGGCAGCGCCCCAGAGTTGCCTTCTCCCGGTGAGGCTTCCCGAAGCCATCGCAGGGAGAGGCGGAGACCTTTGAAGACCCTGGCGTTCCGTTTTTCACCCTGGCGATCGGTATCCGGTTTAACTGGCACAGACGGTGGGCGGGCGCCTTTCCCGGGTGCGGATCGCCTCCCCTCAGCGGGGCCGCGGCCCACACCGGCTGCGGGGGGAGTCTCGGGGCACCTCGGCCCGGCCATGAGGTAATGCTCCTCACCCCAGCCAGGTAGAGGATCAGAAATTCCTTGGAATGGTTCCTTGGGGGAGCTTTTCCTCGCGGAGACCAGGCCTCAATGTTGGCAGGCAGGAGTCGGCTCATTAAATGGAAAACTTTCGGAAACTGTGGGAAAGACAGTATTCTTTGGACGTTCTTTTGGCTCTGAACTTTTCTTTTTTTTAAAGAAAAAGAAAAAAAAGAGAAAATGTAGCCAACTTCCCACCCAAACCTTTTCTCCCCTTCCCCCACCGGGCCTCAGAAGCCTAGTCAAATAGGCCGGAATGAACGGCAGTAGGATTTTAGATTATTTTCATATGATTTGTCAAATCTTGTAAGTCTATTAACTGTCTTACGTGGTGAGGAAGTTGGACGTGTAACCGAAATGAGACACTCCGGCTGACTTTAAGTGATCATTCAGGTCTCCCTCCACCTTCCTGGGCCCCCGAAGAGTGAGCAGAGGGGTCTGTGCCAAGGAAAACTCCCCAGAGCTGGGTCCTGCGTCACCTCTGGCCAGGGTCTTGCCATGACCCCTTAACTCCCTCTTCTTGCCTTCCAGCTGCCTTCCCCAGCCCTTCACTCTCTGCTTCCAGACCAGATGCAGCTGAGGCTTTACGGGCTTACGCGCCATTTCCTGAGCATGACAGAACATCGCCCACCTCCGAGACACCTCCTGCGCCGCGTCCCTCCGAGAGGAGGTGGGCTTCCTGGGTTTTCTTCCCCCATCCCCAGCGCCTGCCCACAGCAGACACTTGAGAGACATTCTCAAGTTGAGGCTGCTGGAGCTAAAAATGGCTTTCCGAGGAGGAAGGGGAGCGGCGGAGGTGCCTAGATTATTGCTAAAAATAGAGGCCCAAATGCCATCTCAGGCAGAGACCTGGAGGGTTTAACAATGGCCGCTCAGAGCCACAGGCTAAGGCTAGTTCTAAGTTTGTCCTCACGGTTGTTTCTTTCCATCAGAGGCCTCAGGGACCATTTTTCCCTAGAAGAAGGAGGGAGAGGGGGAGGGGCAGCAGAAACATTAACTGCTGGGGAGGTTCTAAGTTAAACCACTGGAGTTTCCCCAAAATGTCTAGCAGTGAGAAAATCTTAGAGAAGAGAGTAGCTGGAGGGAGACCATTGACGTTTCTTACGGGCTTCCTTTGATTCAATCACGTTAAAGAAGCCGGTCAGATAGTACTCAAAGTGGATATTAGGGTCCTCAGGGAGGCCATTGGGCCGCCCTCCGCAAAGGAACCAGCCTGCTGGGCTCACAGCCTTTACTCTGGGCAGGAATAGCGAGATCAGGGTGTTGTAGTGGGTCATTGATTTCGGACCCTGAGTGATCTCAAAAGGCTCTTGTCAGCCCAAGAGAGGCTAGAATTGCGGTAGACTTTCCCTGGTTAAAAACAAACAAAAGTTAAAAAAAAAAAAAAACCCAAGCATTTATTAAATACAACGGAAGTGCTTCTGAGACAAGTGGACATTCTGTTTTTATTCTTTTATGTACAGCCGCAGGAGTGATTTTTGTAAGCGAATTTTGAGAAATGTACAGCCTTATCTGATTGTTGTCATTTCCTCTGTCTACCTGACTAAAAGGCTCTTTTCCCCAAGGCAGGTTTGGATGTGTGGATGGGTAGGGAGGAGAATCTGAGGGTCTGAGCCAAAGGAGGAGAGGCGGGGAAGCTCAAAGCAAACTTTTATGGTTTGGCCTAAATCGGGCCTTTCAAGGAAGCCCCCAAAACAGCGCATCTGATCTGTGAAATGTCTCCTTGAAATAAAAAGGCTCATTGACTGACTGATCCAATCAGAAAGTGGTTATTCACTCCCTGGGGATTCCCTCATCATCAGATTCCTTTCATTCTGTTCAATTCCACAAACATTTATCCGGCCCTGACTAAGATTAAGAGGGAATAGGAACTAAGCAGAGTTGTCCATGGAACAACTAGTCATCTCTTTCATTGTTGCAAACCTAACCACCCAAAGGGACTGGATTTGTAAAAAAATTTAAAAATTAAACTAAAAAGAAAGAAGAATTTGCACATACATCTGTTTCATGAAATCGAGATAAAGTTCCACTGGGGGCTTCTGGAGACTAAAAAATGGGTGTGTGTTTTATGGGAACGGGGAGGGGAGGAAAGGGGAGAGGAAGCATGCTTCCTATGGACCACTGCCCCAGTAAAATTACTCTGCCACTAAGAAGTTGAAATCCTCATGGATCTAGCCCAGTTAAAGAACGTATTGTTGTCTGAAATGATTAGGTCAAAGGGAAGGTGTCATTAATCCATCATGGAAACCAGCTTTCCAATTGATTTAAATTCATTTCTCTTCCCACTGCTCAAATGCTGTTGTTTCTTTCTTCTTTTCCTCTTGTTTCTTATACCCTTCCCCCCACTGGACAGGTCTGATATATTGGCAACTCAATCATCATCTACTTCTGAGATGAAGGGGCAGCCTTGCACCCTGAGGGCTTGGAGAGGTAAATCAATGAGTTACAGAAAGCTGGAGGAGGGGGAGAGGGAAAGCATTAGAAGAGAATTGTTTGGGGGGGGGGGGGTCTCCTTTCAATTTTTGCTGCTTGTCATACCTTCAAGAAAGGAAGCAGCCTTTGTGGGAAGTTCCAGGTTACTAGCTTCCTTCCCTGTCCTTCACTCACCCTCAAACCCTTTCTCTTGGAAAGAAACTCTCCGAAACCCACCAGAGAATGGTTGTCAAAGTGGGCAATAATTCTTTCAGAGCAGCCCCTCTTTTACAAGCCCTGAAATAGGTGCCCAGCTAGAACCAGACCAGAAAGAGAGAAGGAAGGGCTAATTCTGTTTGTTTTCCCTTCTGTTGCTGCTCAAAAGCAGAGGAAAAGGAGAGTTTCCATGTTTTCTAAACTGTTTCAAAACCCCAGCCCAGGGAAAACCTTTAAGCCATTCCAAATGACCTTGTCTTTTAAGAAGAGACATTCACTCTATTTTGGTCACTTCGGTTTCCTCTCTTCCTAGCTACAGACTCACTCCCTTTTTCCATTTTTATTCCCCCACCCCACCCCCCAACCCTTTCCATTTTTATCTTCCTCTGAACGTTGACATCTCTAGAGATTTTCCAACTGGACCTCTGCATTCTCCCCTGCTCCAACTCCCTGGACAGGCTTCCGGCCTGGACGCCCCCCCCCCCCCACCTTGTCTTTGGAGATCAGCTGCCCCAGATGGATTCTTCGAAGTGTCCTCTAAAGCGGCACTCGGCTCTCTCAACAGGAGAGAAGGCATCTTGGTGTGGTGGAAATGGGCCAGACTTCCAGTCTGAGGGCCTGGGTATGAATCAGTCATCCAGTCAGGTGAAACAAGAGTTTGAAGAGCCAGGAGCTGACGCTCTGGTTTTACCACAGTTTTGAATCTTCCTGGTGACTGGCATTGTGCTTTGTATATATAGACAAGTTGCTTAATTTTGTTGAATGGATGGAAGGAAGAGAGGAAGGAAGGGAGAGATGAATGGAAGAATGACTTTTATGAAGGCAGAAGTAACAGGAAGTTTATGAGGCCCTTAAGCACAGGTTCCATGTGTTTTTGTTACTGTCTTCCCTGCTTCTGCTCAGTCAGTGATTACCAACTTAATCCGTATATTAATGAAGTGCTCACTCTGTGCAAGAAATTTCAGGATGAGTAAGAATTATCCAACAGAGGGGATAAAAATGATGATAATGATAATATTAGTGCAGGAGAATACAGCCTGCTGGGAGATGCAGAGAAAAGGCTCATTTCCAGCTCCAGGATGGGGTGTGCGTCGAGGGAGGCTTCTGGGAATGAGGAGCTAAAGAGGAGGGGAAGTCTGCATTACTTTTCAGGGTGGAACCCATTCTAGGTGTTTGGGTGTCACTTTCCCAGGTCTCTGGACTTTTAAGGGTGTGATCAGTTTGGGCTGTTATCAAGTGAGAGTAAGGCAAAGGGGCAGGTTTCCCAGATAACTCCGTGTTATTGCAGCGCCTCTGACTCATCATTTCTCATCTGTAAAATGGGGGCGGAGTAGGGAGGGAGAAGAGAGGGCTAGACCCGTGCTCCCCACCATCTTCGAGGCCTCTGGATTTTCATATACACACACCCTCCCCACTTATCGTCTGCAGCAGCGGGGTCTTAGCTCGTTGGTTGAGAAAATGGCGAAGCGCTACGGTGAATTTAGAAGTTCTTTTAAAACAGATTTGTTTCTTGGTGAAATGGTAGGAGACACAGCCTGGAACGGTGGCTAGCCTGGCGTGAAGAAGACCCGGCTTCAGTCCTGTCTTTAACCCAGTATTAGCTGCTTGATCTTGGATAAGTCATTAAATCTCACCAACATGATCCATTAATTTAGCAGTTTTTATTCTCTGGCGGTGGGAAGTGTCCGCACCGCGAGCTCCCCACACAGCTGAAACTACAGGTCCGGAAAAAATAAAGGTATATTTACATGTGAGATTCATCCAGTTACTCATTCGATCGTCAAACATGGATTAAATACCCACCTTGAACCGTGCGCCTTTCTTGGGCACTAGAAATGCAAAAATAGAAAGGAACTAATCCTTGCTTCCGCGGAGCTCGTGTTCTAGCATGAGAGGCAGTGTGTGCAGACATGTGCAGGGAAAAAAATGTGCAAAATAAATACAAGGCAGTTAAATAAAAGATAGCAAGGGATGAAAGGCCCAGTGGTAAGAGTACTAACAGGGCTTCTTGGGGAAGGGGATGCTTGCAGTGACGCTTAAAGAAAAAGAGATTCTGTGGGGTGGAGGTGAGAGGGGAACTCCATCCTAGCTTGTGGTTCTGGACAAGCCACTTTACTTCTCTGCCTCGATTTCCTCATCTATAAAATGGGGATAGAATAGCTCTAGTCTCCTAGGGTTGCAAGGGTAATATTTGTAAATATTTGCAAACCTTAAAGTGTGATATAAAATTATTTTTGTTATCGGAGTGCCAAAAAAGAGAGGGAGAAAAGGCCAAATCTCAGAGGGACCAAATGGGAATAAATATATAATGAGGCTGGAAAACAGGTTGGGGGCCAAGCTGTGAGGGGGGATTCCAAAGCCAAACAAAGAAGTTTATATTTGACTCTGGAGACACTAGGAAGCCTCGGAGTTCAGTAGAGGAGTCACATGGTCAGATATGTGCTTTAGGAGGATCACTTTGGCAGCTGAGGGAGAACGGATTAGAAAGGGGAGAGGCTGGAGGCAAGGAGACCAATGAGGAAGACATTGCTATGTGTTTGCTCATTTATGACATTGAGTCATGCTTCCCATTTTAGAACTAAATGGAGATGAAAATAGTAATGTTTGATGTGTGTATGGGCTCCGAGGCCTCTTGGAATAACTATAAAGTCCTCCCTCCCCACCCCTGCAGATTCTGGGGCCCCGCAAGTCAGGAACCCCTGACAGAGCAGTCCCACCAAGGCCCCTTCCAATATCACATCCTCAAATCTATCCCTTCCCCCTTCTCTCTCCCCCTCCTCCCCGTTTCTCTCTCTCTCTTTCTCTCTCCCCCTCCTCCCCGTTTCTCTCTCTCTCTTTCTCTCTCCCCCTCCTCCCCGTTTCTCTCTCTCTCTTTCTCTCTCCCCCTCCTCCCTGTTTCTCTAGCTCTCTTTCTCTCTCCCCCTCCTCCCCATTTCTCTATCTCTCTTTCTCTCCCCCTCCTCCCCGTTTCTGTCTCTCTCTTTCTCTCTCCCCCTCCTCCCCGTTTCTCTCTCTCTTTCTCTCTCCCCCTCCTCCCCATTTCTCTATCTCTCTTTCTCTCCCCCTCCTCCCCATTTCTCTATCTCTCTTTCTCTCCCCCTCCTCCCCGTTTCTATCTCTCTCTTTCTCTCTCCCCCCTCCTCCCCGTTTCTCTCTCTCTTTCTCTCTCCCCCTCCTCCCCATTTCTCTATCTCTCTTTCTCTCCCCCTCCTCCCCATTTCTCTATCTCTCTTTCTCTCCCCCCTCCTCCCCGTTTCTATCTCTCTCTTTCTCTCTCCCCCCTCCTCCCCGTTTCTCTCTCTCTTTCTCTCTCCCCCTCCTCCCCGTTTCTCTATCTCTCTTTCTCTCCCCCTCCTCCCCATTTCTCTATCTCTCTTTCTCTCCCCCTCCTCCCCGTTTCTGTCTCTCTCTTTCTCTCTCCCCCTCCTCCCCGTTTCTCTCTCTCTTTCTCTCTCCCCCTCCTCCCCGTTTCTCTATCTCTCTTTCTCTCCCCCTCCTCCCCGTTTCTCTCTCTCTCTTTCTCTCTCCCCCTCCTCCCCGTTTCTCTATCTCTCTTTCTCTCCCCCTCCTCCCCGTTTCTATCTCTCTCTTTCTCTCCCCCTCCTCCCCGTTTCTATCTCTCTCTTTCTCTCTCCCCCTCCTCCCCGTTTCTCTCTCTCTTTCTCTCTCCCCCTCCTCCCCGTTTCTCTATCTCTCTTTCTCTCCCCCTCCTCCCCATTTCTCTATCTCTCTTTCTCTCCCCCTCCTCCCCGTTTCTATCTCTCTCTTTCTCTCCCCCTCCTCCCCGTTTCTATCTCTCTCTTTCTCTCTCCCCCTCCTCCCCGTTTCTCTCTCTCTTTCTCTCTCCCCCTCCTCCCCGTTTCTCTATCTCTCTTTCTCTCCCCCTCCTCCCATTTCTCTATCTCTCTTTCTCTCCCCCTCCTCCCCGTTTCTCTCTCTCTTTCTCTCTCCCCCTCCTCCCCGTTTCTCTATCTCTCTTTCTCTCCCCCTCCTCCCCGTTTCTCTATCTCTCTTTCTCTCCCCCTCCTCCCCATTTCTCTATCTCTCTTTCTCTCCCCCTCCTCCCCGTTTCTCTATCTCTCTTTCTCTCCCCCTCCTCCCCATTTCTCTATCTCTCTTTCTCTCCCCCTCCTCCCCGTTTCTATCTCTCTCTTTCTCTCTCCCCCTCCTCCCCGTTTCTGTCTCTCTCTTTCTCTCTCCCCCCTCCTCCCCGTTTCTCTATCTCTCTCTTTCTCTCTCCCCCTCCTCCCCGTTTCTCTATCTCTCTCTTTCTCTCTCCCCCTCCTCCCCGTTTCTCTATCTCTCTCTTTCTCTCTCCCCCTCCTCCCCGTTTCTCTATCTCTCTCCTTCTCTCTCCCCCGGTCCCTCTCTGTGTCTCTATCCGTCTCCTCTGTTTCTCTCTTTCTCTCTCACACCTACATACATTACTCCCATCCTCCTCCCTCACCCTGCCAGGCAGCTCATCGGGATGATTCAGCAGGCTCCAGGGCCTTGCCTAGGTAAAGACTCGTCTTTGTTGCACAGTAACCCACAACAATGTTGGGCTGGTGATGGGCTGGGGAAAGCCCCTTCCCCGGCTCCGTAGGAAGGAGCCCTCAGGCCAGGAAGTACAGTTTGGGGGCCGCACCACCCAGTAAAGAGATCTTTGGCTCGGGATGGCTTTGGGAACTCTGAAACATGTCCCCGAATCGTGTATTTTAGATCTTTGGCAAACTCCCTGGATTTATAGATGAGGAAATCAAGGCTCGTCTAAGTGAGATCACACAAGTAATAACTGGCCGGGCCAGGATTGGACCCCAGACCCTCGAAGTCCAGGTGTAAGACTCTCTTTCCCACTGGACCATCTGTCTCAGGTTTCCAAGACCCTTCAGAGAAAAAGGCCTGGAAAAGATATTTAAATCCCATGAGCAAAAACCTTCCCAAAGGGAACCGAACCTCTGGTTAGCTGTTGTGATGGCCTGCCCGTGGGGCCACCTTCAGTGAAGAGGCCCACATTTACAGCCAGAGAAGGAGGGTCTAAGCTTCTTGAGGACTGCTACCTCAGCCAGGCCCATGATCGGTGATGAGTAAATGCTCCTTGATTGATTGGTTCAGTCCCACTCTCTTCCCCTTTCCATCCAAATGCTCTCAAGGAGCAGTGGAATTATTCTGGACTTGCTTACTTCTTGTGCAATCTAGGGAAAGTATTTACTATCCCTGGGCCTCAGTTTTCTCACCTGTAAAACAAGAGGGTTGGATTTAGATGACCTTAAAGGTCCCTTCGATGCTAGAGACAGGATTCTGTGATCATTCTATGTGAGCCTCAGTTCCCCTCCATGTTAAATGGAAGAAATAACATTTGACCTGTCTCCCTCCTGGGGGTGTCATGAGAAAAGTGCTTCTCTTTTATTATTAACCCTGGATTGGGAGCATCTAAGGGGACAGGGATCTGGATCCTCCAAAGATCATAAATCCAGAGAAAAAGCCAAAACATAGTAATGAAAATAGAATTTGCACAGACTTTTATACAGGTAAAAAACCGTAGGTTCCAGGAGCCTTCAGCCCTGCATCTGAAGTGGGGGAGCCCATAAACAGCCATGGAAGTGGCTATAAATACTTTGGGGGAGGGCCATTGACATTCTTCTTCAAAGGAGTCTCTGTTGGAGAGGACTGAAGGAGACCGCCACAGGAGCCATATTTAGATTCAGAGGACAGCTCGGAGGCTCCCCCACACTCCTCTCTGGCTCCCCAGTTGGTCCGAGTGTCCCCTTCTCTGATCCTGGTGAGCTGTGACTTCTGGGACATGGGGCCGGTAGCAGGGACTTGACAAGGGGGGCCTAGGTTCGGGTCTCCCCCAGAGCCACACCTAGTACCTTTTTTCACCTGCAGCATCACTGACCGCACTGTGCGTCTATTCTGAGTTAGAGAACGGAAGAGCACAGAAGTCTCCCCAGAAGTGATTCTTACCGACAAGTTGCCGAGCCCTGTTATTTCTAGCACTTGAAGGACCACCATGCTTTCCGAATCTTCCAAACTTGGTGCCCTACGTCAAAGCCCAGGTTGCCCTGGCCTAGTTATGGCTCTGGTCTCAACTCCACTGCTTAGGCCTGTAGGACCTTGGACAAGCTATTTTATCTTTATAAGCCTCCGTTTCCTTCTCCCTAAAACTGCTATTGTTGCAAGGCTTTGAGAGTATCAAATAGCAATGTAGCTGAACTGCCCTGGAACCACGGGATGCCGATTGTATATACACTAATCTATTTTGTACATAAGAATAGGAGAATTCTTTAACTGAGAATATGGTTGTGAGGATGGGACACAATTAAGTGGGCCCGCCATAATAACTCGTATTTGTGGATTGAAAAGCAAATTGTCAAAGCAAGGAGGGAGGTCTCCTCTGGAAAGCAGTGGCCCCCCTAGAGGCAGGTAAAGGCAGTGGTTTGAGCCCCGGCCCTGGAGTCCGGAGGACCTCTTTGTAAAAAGCAATAAACCTCAAACACAGTTACTGCAGGGACACTAGGGAGTGCTGGGCTGGATCAGAATTCACTTATTAGCTGTCTCATCTTGCGTACCTCAGTTTCCTCCTTGGTAAAAATGAGCTCGACAACCACTCCAGTATCTGTGCCCCAAAAACCCGAATGGCGTTACAGAGAGTCAGACCCGACCGAAAACGACAGCGCCAGCTCTCCTGGGCCACCCCTGAAGCCACCATTGCCCCTTCCGATTTTTCATGGGAGAACCCTCAATGTGTCCATGAGCAAATAGGGCAAAGAAAATAGGTCAGACTCGGGATGGAGGAGAAGGCCTTTGCCAGAAAAAGAGTCCGGGATTTGGAGACGGGGCCTGAGTTTGAATCTTATCCTCACCGTCTATCTAGTCACTAAATATAACCTTGAACAAGTGGCCTCTGTGAGCCAGCTTCCCCTCGCTGTAAAAAGAGAAGGGGGTTGGATTAGTTTACTTCTGAGTTCCTCTCAGCTCTAAATATATGAATCTAAACTGGGCTGCTATCGGGAATTTCCATTACCAATCCTTCCTATAACTCTTGACTTGCCGTCATGTGGGAGTGATTCCAGTGGGCCCGGGGGGGACGAAAGGGACAGAGCGACTAAAGAACGGCCTCTTGGGAAGAGGGAATGAAAGGGGAAAGGAGCAACAGCTTGGGGAGAGAGGGAGGAGGAGAGCCTCACAAGAAGGCAAAGGGAGCTGGCCGGCCTGAGAAGGGCGGATATCGCCAATCCCAACCTTGCAATCTCTGGGACGGAGTGCGCGTGAACAATGTTTCTGTGCTATTCCCCTGGTCACTGGGCTGATGGCATAGCAGGCAGGGAGGCAGAGACAGTTTACTCTGGATGATTTCCTTTGGAGGAAGGAAAAATGGCTGGGCAGACTTTGGAGGCGAACATTCTTCCTATCTTCGAAATCCTGTGCTTTTGGGACTTCTGCTCAGCTACTAGAGTTGGGTCTAAAAGGAACTTCTTCCCTCTCTTCAGCCATTCTTTTCGATCTCCTCCCTCTTTTTCCACCTCCTCCCCTTCTCCAGCCTCCAGTTGTGAACTGGTCCCAGGAGGATGCTAATTTGGCTCGAGGAGAGGGCACTGCTCCTCCCCCCCCCTGGAAGAGCAGCCCCCTACAAGAGAAGCTGCTTTCCTGGATCGGGGGGTAACGCATCCTGCCAAGTCATTGCAAGTGTTTATTTGAGAAAATCAGAATCAAATGGTCAGTGGTTTCTCCTAAGCCCCATGGTTAACGGGGGCTTCGGAACTCTCCAAGCCCCATCTCAAGCTCTCTCCAGTAGAGCACATGTGTTTATTTTCCCAGACAGACACTTATTTCTTCTTCTTGCCTCAGGAGAAAGGAGCAGGGAGGAGGGGATGGGGAGGAGGGGGAAGCACCAAGGTGGCAGGGGCTGGGGTCTAAAAATCCTCCTCTGGCATCGGAGCCATTGTTTATAGCGGGAGATGTGAGCTGGAACAGAGGCTGCCTCTCGGCCTTTGGCTGGGGCTCCTCCAAGGGGGACACGCTGTCAACCTGATCCGTCGGTTGGCACCTGGCACGAACCAGGCCCGGTGGGGGAAGCAGAGGCGTACAAGCACCCCTGGCCTCCAGGCACTAACAGTTTGAGGAGAGATGAGACAAGAACATAAATCAGCATTCTACAAGACTGGCTGTGATCGATACAAGGAGAGGGAAGGGAAGCCAAGTGCCGGGGGCAGCAGGGGAGGGCCGCGGCACATCTGGTTTCCAGCGCCCAGGAAAGACTTCACAGAGGAGATAATAACGATAATAACAAAGATTTAGGGATGGTCGTGTGGTTGTCAAAGCACAGGTGGACAGGGGGCAGGGGTGGGGCTTTCATGTACCTCGTAAATGATAAGGGGCAGGGTCCCTTGAACTTGGAGCCTTTTGGTGTCTGGCCCCCGAGGCCCAGCTGGGTTTCTCCTGGCTCCCTTCCCCTGAAAGAGGAAGGATTGAATGATGGGATTGTACTGAGTGCCTTAACCTTCTACTGGTCTGACTGGGTTATCTTTTTTAACAATAATGTGGGCTCCTTGAAAGCAGGGACTGCTTGGACCTTTCTCTGCCTCCAGAGCTTAGCCCAGTGCCCGATAAAATGAGTAAATGCTTGTGGACTGACTTGGTAAGTGAACCTGCAAACCACTCTGCAGGGTGCTAGTCTCCAGCTGTTACATTTTCAGTGGGAGCACTCACACCTGGGATGTCGGCAACGCCATAAATCAGGGCTTGATTTATTGTTTTGTCGATTGCCAAGGCGTAAAACAGTAATGGAGAGAATCTTAATAAGGAGGATTCGACTTAAAAGGGTGCCGTGCCTTTTGGGGGAGCCATTGTTAAACATTTACCTAGCATACCCCTGCCGTCAGTGACCTGAAGACAAAGGAAAGAGCACTCAATTGGGGGCCAGGAGGAGGAGGAGTCACAGCTCTGCTAATTATTACCTGGTGACCCTGAGCAAATGTGGACCCTCTCTGAGTCTCAGTTTTCTGTAAAACATAAGAACTCTGGGGTCTCTGAAGGCTCTACAACAGTTCTATAGCTGCGATATTACGGCTGAGAGGTTATTGTGTTGAAAACAGGATTCTCCATTCTCTCTCCAAGCTCTCCTTTCCTGCCCTGTGCAGGGGGCATAGAAATCGGGCGGGCCCAAAAAGTGAACTTTTGGTTAACGTTGGAGATTGAAGAACTAGGCTAGAAATAGACCCCACCGACAAGTCAACCACTTTGTCTGCAGGGACAGAGTGGTGCTGGACTTTGTCAGGAAAACGGGGTTCAAATTCCCCTCAGACACAAATCCCTTCACTTACGCTTCTCATCTATAAAATGACACGCTTGGGCTTGACGTTTTCTTAGCTCTAAATTCACAATATTGTGATTAAACGTGAACGGCTGGTGTTAGTGCTATTATTTTGACCATGATGGCTGCCAAGGACCCACAGAGATCTGTGAAAAGAAAAACTGAGAGCGCTTCTGACAAATCCTGGCTGTCTGACTCTTGGGCAAGTCATTTAACTTTTTACTGTCTCTACTTCCCAAGATTATGTATGTCATGCTTTAAAATATTAGAGGCCTGGGACTGCCTGCCATCTGGGGGAGGGGGTGGAGGGAAGGAGGGCAAAAGTGGGAACAGAAGGTTTTGCGGGGAAAAATTACCCATGCATGTGTTCTGTCAATAAAAGGCTATAATAAGAAAAAAAATTATATATGCCATCAATAAACATTTATGGAATACCTAATATGTACCAGTGCTATCCTAATATAAATTAAAAGAAAGATAAATTAAATCAACACCATAGAATTTATTGAGTACCTACTATGTGGCAGGAAGTGTCCACTCTAGGGATTCAAAGGAATGCAAAAGGGAGCCCTGTTGTCAGGAAGCCCCCAGTCTCACCGAGAAGACAACATGCAAATGAGACATAGACTGGATAAATCAGAGGGACTCGAAAGGGACAAAGAAAATGCAGATTGATGCTATATAGGGCTTCATCCATGGATGGGGCAGCTCGTGGTACCATCTTGCATAGAGAACCGGGCCCAAAATCAGCAGGACTCATCTTCCCCAGTTCAAATCTGGCCCCAGACACTTAGTTACTATGTGACCTTGGCAAGGCACTTCACCCTGTTTACCTCAGTTTCTTCATCTGTAAAAATGAGCTGGAGAAGGAAATGGCAAACCATTCCAGTATCTCTGCCCCCCCCCCCAAAAAAAAAGGAAGGTGGGGGTGGGGAGATCAGAAAGTCACATGGCTGAAACAACTGAACAACAACTTTACGGATGTTTGCCGATGTGTTGAGGACCTTCTAACTGGCGATTAACTCGGGTGGCGGTCCCTTTGAAACAATGCTAGAACAGTGGAGGAGAAGAGCCCTGGCTCCTCTTTGCTGATTGCTTGCCTGACAAACCATCTTGTCTTTCTTGCCCCGTCCTTCCTCCATGAAATGAAGGGGTTGTTCTACGTGACCCCGAGAGGCTTTCTTCCAGTTCTAAGATTGCTGTGACTGAACTTTCTTACACTCTGTTTTCGGAGTTTTGCACAGTGTTATATAAATGCTAAGTTATTGTCATTATTATTAGGGGCAAAAATAGATCCCGATGCAGCAGGCTCTGTGTATGCTAAGTGCTTTACAATTATTATCTCACTCGGTCCTCATCTTAGGAGCTGGGTGCCATCATCTCCATTTTACGGATGAGGAAACTGAGGCAGACAGGATTCAATGGCTTCCCCAGGTTCACACAGCTAGTAAAAGTCGGGATTTTGCGCTCGGAGCCCAGCGTTCTGCGCACTCCCACCAGCTACCTCTTTTCTGAGATGTGTGTTGAGTACCCGCGTAAATGGAGGGAAAGGAAGAGGGGGAACATGGGCTTGTAGATTTCGAGCTAGAAGAGATCTCGGTCCATCTAGCCAACTTTCTCCTCTCATGAATGAGGAAACTGAGGCTGCGCCAGGTGCTAAGTCCCGTGGCTCCGGGGCCTGTGTTTTCCCCCATTGCACAATAAACAATTGAATCTCTTGTTTCCTTGTCTTTCTCAGTGCTGGTGGGCAAATCACACGCCAATCCTCATAAAACTGCTCTCCGTTTGTCCAAAGGACGTTTATAGCCCTGTAGGGAATTTGCTTTTTAATGAGTCTAATTTGAGACTCAAGTAGAAGTTTATAAAACAAACCTTGAGGGACTTGGGGCCAGAGCCTAGCGCTGCTGCTGAGTACACAGGGTCATAGCCAGCTCTTCAAGGACCTGGAGGGAGGGGTTTCCATGCACCCACAGGATTAAGGGGGGAGGGTTGACACCCCTCGAGCCTGGAGTTCCTGGAAGGGTCAGTGAGCCTTGCTCTATGGGAAGAACAAACTAGAAGCCTTCTCCATCTTATTCGATTTCCAAGCCAGAGTGTCCCTAAAAAATCTAACTGTTTGTGGAGAGAGTCTAGCTTCCCTAGCTAGAAAGAGACCTCCCCCCGCCCAGTTCCTTGAAGCTGAAAAAAGAAGGGTGTGCATTCAGTTGTGCTCCTTTGTCCTCTTTCAGCCTCTCTGAAAAACAGTTTGAATGCCTCTGGTCAGCCCTCAGCCGCGTGAGCGAGGGCTGGCCTGTCGGGTTGGGGCCGGCCCCCTGGGCAGCCAGCCCTCGGCTGTCAGCAACTGAGTCTGAGAACTGGAGTTATGAAAGCACCAATGGGCCATCCAGAATGGGGGGGGGAGGGGGCTTGAGATCCATCCAAAGTCGTGAGCTCTTCTCTAAAGGCAGTGTAAGCCCAGCAAGTAACTCGGGCAAACTGTCCTGGACCTGGTTTTCCCATTAGAGTCGCTGTGGAAAATAGCGGTGTCTGTTGGGAGGCCCTGGTGAGGGGCAGTCATCCTCTGAAAAGGCCAGGAGCTGCTCCTCTCCCAGAGCTCTCCCAGGAGGCCCAAGGGTGAGGATCGAGCTAGATGCCAGCCCCCAGGCACCGCCGGACTACTGGGAGTTGGCCGAGGTCAGGGCCAGCTTCCAGCTGTGAGGGTCTCATTTAGGGCCGAGAGACTTTTTAGTTCATCCGCCTCCCTGCAGAGGAAAGGCCCCACCTGCCGGGGTCACAAGAATAGAGTCTCCTTTGGACTCGAGGGTCAGTCCAGTAGGACAAGACAGCTGTAATGTGGCCGGCCGGCAGACGTTTCCGGGGCCTTTCTTAGCATCATCCCAAAAGCGATGCTGGGAAATCGTTATCCCCCATTACCGATGTTGTCGGTCCTTAAAGTCTGGGCCAGGAGATGGTGAGATCGGTCTCTGGGGAGCTTTTCCTTCCACGAGGGAGGAGAAGCCTCTTTCACAGACATCTGGGTTCTCTAGAATGAGCCTCCCACTGCTGAGATAACCACTGAGCTCCCTTCCCTCCTGTGTTCTGGAATAACTTTCCTGAGGAGCAACGTTCGGCCCAGCCTGGCGGGCTTGGGGAGGCCAAAGAGTGCTCCCTTTCCCCGGAGTCCATGGGAGCCCTTGGGAAACTTGTAATAGGAGGAATTCTGGGAGTGAAAGGGGCCTTTCTTGAAATGTTTAAGAGTTAGGCTTGCTTTTTTTTTTTTTTTTTCCATTTGTAGATGGTAACACTCAACAAAAAAGTCACAAAGAATTGATCAAAAAATATTCTCTCCCCCCATTCCCTTCTTATAAAACATTCTGTAACACCCGCTCCAGAAGGCCCAAAGTGAAAAAAAAGTTAACTAGGAAACCCGGAGGCGCTTCCTAAAAATAGACACCCCCTCCCCCAAATCCAACCTATGGGTCAACCAATAGGATGGGGTCTTCTGTTTGTGTAATGAAGCCTGCGCTAGTGGTACTTCAGTTTTAGTCGTTATTTTGGTCGTGTCTGACTCTTTGTGACTCCTTTTTGGGTTTTCTTGGCAAAGACGCTGGAGTAATTTGCCATTCCTTTCTCCAGCTCATTTTGCAGATGAGGAAACTGAGGCAAACAGGGTTAATTGATTTGTACAGGTTCACACAAGTGTCTGAAGCTGAATTTGAACTCTGACCTTTCTTATTCCAAGCCTGGCACTGCACCCATAGCACTACCTAGCGGCGCAATAGCTTATAGGTTGAAAATAGGAAGGACCTCAGAGGTCACTTAATCCAAGCACCCCATTTTGGAGCTGAGGAACCTGGCGTACAAAGAAGGTAGAGGATTTTCCCAAGATCAAGATTCAGAAACAGACCCTAAGATTCTAAATCCCCACGCCATTTTATCTCTTCTCCACATAGAGGAGATTTCCACAGAGGGAGTCCTCTATATTGATTAATCACAGGCCTCTCTTAATGCTCCCTCCCCACACCCCAAAAGAAGCGTTCCTCACTTGCAGTTGGCCACCATCTGACAGAGGGGAAATTTGAGCTTCCAAGTCCCAACTCTTACCCACATCTTTTGACTCCTAGTCTAGTGCTTATGAAAACACTCTAAAGTTTGAGACAGAGAAAAAAGAAGAGAAAGAGAAAGGGAGAGACAGAGAGAGACAAACAGAGACAATGACAGAGAGACAGAGACAATGACAGAGATAGATAATGACAGAGACA
Source organism: Sminthopsis crassicaudata (assembly GCF_048593235.1). Taxonomy (NCBI): domain Eukaryota; kingdom Metazoa; phylum Chordata; class Mammalia; order Dasyuromorphia; family Dasyuridae; genus Sminthopsis; species Sminthopsis crassicaudata. The sequence continues at coordinate 223,232,782 of NC_133622.1, read as the reverse complement.
ATGACAGAGACAGAGAGAGACAGAGACAATGACAGAGAGACAAACAGAGACAATGACAGACAGAGAGAGAGACAATGACAGAGAGACAGATAATGGCAGAGACAGACAAATAGAGACAATGACAGAGACAGAGAGAGACAGAGACAATGACAGAGATAGATAATGACAGAGAGACAGAGACAATGATAGAGACAGAGAGAGACAGAGACAATGACAGACAGAGAGAGACAATGACAGAGAGACAGAGACAATGACAGAGATAGATAATGACAGAGAGAGACAGAGACAATGACAGAGAGACAAACAGAGACAATGACAGACAGAGAGAGAGACAATGACAGACAGAGAGAGAGACAATGACAGAGAGACAGATAATGGCAGAGACAGACAAATAGAGACAATGACAGAGACAGAGAGAGACAGAGACAATGACAGAGATAGATAATGACAGAGAGACAGAGACAATGATAGAGACAGAGAGAGACAGAGACAATGACAGACAGAGAGAGACAATGACAGAGAGACAGAGACAATGACAGAGATAGATAATGACAGAGAGAGACAGAGACAATGACAGAGAGACAAACAGAGACAATGACAGACAGAGAGAGACAATGACAGACAGAGAGAGAGACAATGACAGAGAGACAGATAATGGCAGAGACAGACAAATAGAGACAATGACAGAGACAGAGAGACAGAGACAATGACAGAGATAGATAATGACAGAGAGACAGAGACAATGATAGAGACAGAGAGAGACAGAGACAATGACAGACAGAGAGAGACAATGACAGAGAGACAGAGACAATGACAGAGATAGATAATGACAGAGAGAGACAGAGACAATGACAGAGAGACAAACAGAGACAATGACAGACAGAGAGAGAGACAATGACAGAGAGACAGATAATGGCAGAGACAGACAAATAGAGACAATGACAGAGACAGAGAGACAGAGACAATGACAGAGATAGATAATGACAGAGAGACAGAGACAATGATAGAGACAGAGAGAGACAGAGACAATGACAGACAGAGAGAGACAATGACAGAGAGACAGATAATGGCAGAGACAGACAAATAGAGACAATGACAGAGACAGAGAGAGACAGAGACAATGACAGAGATAGATAATGACAGAGACAGACAAATAGAGACAATGACAGAGACAGAGAGAGACAGAGACAATGACATAGATAGATAATGACAGAGACAGACAGAGACAATGACAGAGAGATAGATAGAGACAATGACAGAGAGACAGATAATGGCAGAGACAAATAGAGACAATGAAAAAAACAGAGGGAGAGAAAAAAAATCTGTATTCTTCTTTGGAAGATCTGAGTTCAAGTTCGAGACTTAGGCCATCTGTTTAAGGTTACACTATTTTTTCCACAGCTCTAACATTCTAGAAATAGCCAGGTCCAAACCTTTGGCCCACAGAGTGGGAGGAATGAGGTAACCTCTTTGTGGGCAGGGACTGTTGCATTTTATGCCGTGTCCCTGGTGCCTACACGGTGCTCGAGCTACTAAGCACAGAGTAGGTGGCTGATGGAACCCTCCTGATTAGGTCCAGTAACCAATGGCCTTGGAAAATAGCCCACGACTGAATTCCATGGCATGCAGGTCACACCAGAGTGTGGGGCTCCTGTGGAGGACGTTGCTTACCAACACGCATTAATAAGTGCCTGGCCAGCAGCTTTGGCGCGTCATGTTCGTAGGTTCTTTTGCCAGCTCCTGATCCCTGTTACGTTTATGGAATTTGCTTCTGGCTCTCTCTGCCCATTTCTCTCAATCTGGAACCGAAGCCTCAGTTATTCTTTTTCTCTCAGACATTGTATTTCTTTCTTTCTTTCTTTTGTTTTCCTCTTCTTATTTGTCTCAGGATAGAATCTATTATCAACCGCAAGTGTTGTTTTGATTTTGTTTGCCTCTCATCCACAAAATTAATCCATTCACAAACATCATGTACCTGTCAGTTTCAATTCAGCAAGCATTTATTAAGTCCCTACTGTGAGCCAGGTACCATGACACTGTGATAGCTGGTGAGGGTACAAAGGTAAATCAAAAATAAGGACCCTCCTTCTGCTGACTCGTGGCCTGACGACGGTGGCCCTTTTCTTCTACCTCTGTCCAGGATCCTCTGCCCTTCCATTTTCTCAAAAAGTCCACACTCTCTTAAATCTTCAACCTGTCCCTAACCACTTGTTTCTTCCCTGTTCTCTTAAAATATTCCAAGTCTTTCCTACCTTCAAAAACTCTCCAGGGCCGTTAGGTGGTACAGTGCCTAGGTCCAACTCCAGAGCTGGTGACCTGAGCTTGAATCTGGTCTCAGACACTTAACACTTCCTGGCTGTGTGACCCTGGGAAAGTCACTTAACCCCAACTGCCTTACAAAAAACCAAAAATGCAAAAAAAAGACAAATCCAAACCCTTCATCCTCAAGCTAGTCTTGTTGTCCGTACTCCCTTCTCTGATGACTCTTTGCTGATTCATCATCCAGGTCATGCA